>NC_043703.1:143302427-143336901 GCF_006229205.1 Suricata suricatta | reverse complement strand
TTTTTTTTTGGAATAGCTTGAGAAGGATGGGTGTTAACTCTGCTTTAAATGTCTGGTAGAATTCCCCTGAGAAGCCATCTGGCCCTGGGCTCTTGTTCGTTGGGAGATTTTTGATAACTGATTTGATTTCTTCACTGGTTATGGGTCTTTTCAGATTTTCTATCTCTTCTTGTTTGAATTTTAATAGTGCATGTGTGTTTAGGAATTTGTCCATTTCTTCTAGATTGTCCAGTTTGTTGGCATATAATTTTTCATAGTAATCTCTAATGATTGCTTGTATTTCTGAGGGATCAATTGTAATAGATCCATTTTCATTCATGATTTTGTTTATTTGGATGTTCTCTCTCTTCTTTCTGTGGAGCCTGGCTAGAGGTTTATCAATTTTGTTTATATTTTTAAAAAACCAACTCTTGGTTTCATTGATCTGCTCAGCTGTTTTCTTGGACTCTAGCTTGTTTAATTCTGTCCTGATCTTTATTATTTCTCTTCTTTTGCAGGTTTGGGGTGCTCTTGCTGCTCACCTTCTAGTTTCCTTAGGTGTGCTGTTAGATTTTGAATTTATGCTTTTCCTAGTTTGTTGAAATAGGCCTGGATTGCAATATACTTTCCCCTTTGGACTGCCTTTGCTGCATCCCAGAGAATTTGGATTGTTGTATTTTTGTTTTCATTTGTTTCCATATATTTTTAAATTTCTTCTCTAATTGCCCAATTGGCCCAATCATTCTTTAGTAGGGTGGTTTTTAACCTCCACATTTTTGGAGGTTTTGCAGATTTTTTCCTGTGATTGATTTCAAGTTTCATAAGATTGTGATCTGAAAGTGTGCATGGTATGATCTCAATTATTTTGTATTTATGGAGGGCTGTTTTATGAACAACATGTGATCTATCTTGGAGAATGTGCCCTGAGCACTTGAGAAAAAAGTGTATTCCCTAGCTTCAGGATGCAGAGTTCTAAATATATCTATTAATTCCATCTGTTGCAATGTGCTGTTCAGGTCCATTGTTTCTTTAGTGATTTTCTGTCTGGTTGACCTCTCCATTGCTGTAAGTGGAGTATTAAAATTCCCTGCAATAAGCACATTCTTATCAATAAGATTGTTTCTGTTTGTGATTAGTTATTTTATGTATTTGGGTGCTCCCGAATCCAGCACATAGACATTTATAATTGTTAGCTCTTCCTGATGGAGAGACCCGGTAATTATTATATTATGTCCTTCTTCATCTCTTGTTACTGCCTTTTCTTTAAAGTCCCATTTTTCCAATATAAGTAGGGCTACTCTGGCTTTCTTTTTCAGTCACATGATAGATATTTCTCCGTCTCTTTACTTTCAAACTGAAGGTGTCTTCAGGTCTAAGGTGAGTCTCTTTTAGACAGCAAATAGATGGATTTTGGTTTTTTATCCATTCTGCTATGCTATGTAGTTTGATTGGAGCATTCAGTCCATTTACATTCAGTGTTATTATTGAAAAATGTGGGTTTAGATTCATTGTGTTCCCTGTAGAGTTCATGTTTGTACTGATGTCTCTGGTACCTTATATTCCTTCTTACCTTTCTCTCATAGAGTCCCTCTTAGGATTTCTTGTAGGGCTGGTTTGGTGGTGATGAATCTCTCAATTTTTGTTTATTTGGGAACACCTTTATCTCTCCTTCTATTTTGAATGACATGCTCGCCGGATAAAGAATTCTTGGTTGCATATTTTTCCTGTTTATCACATTGAAGATTTCCTGCCATTCCTTTCTGGCCTGTCAAGTTTCAGTAGATAGGTCTGTAACCACTCTGATAGGTTTCCCTTTGTATTTAGGGCACTTTTATCCCTAGCTGCTTTCAGAATTCTCTCTTTATCTTTATATTTTGCTAGGTTCACTATGAAATGTCATGCTGAAGGTTGATTCCAGTTATATCTTAGGGGAGTTCTATGTCCTCTTGAATTTCAATGTCTTTTTCCTTCCCCAGATTTGGGAAGTTCTTGACCATAATTTGATCAAGCACCCATTCAGGACCTTTTTCTCTTTCTTCCTCTTCAGGAACTCCTATGATATGGATATTGTTCAATTTGATTTTATAACTCAGGCCTTGAATTCTTGTTTCGTGCTCCTGTATCAATTTCTCTCTCTTTTTCTCGGCTTCCTCTCTTGTTCTAACTGTGTCTTCTAGTTCACCTATTCTCTTCTCTGCCTCTTCAATCTGTGCAATGACCACCTCCATTTTATTATGCATCTCATTTATAGCCTTTTTTTTAACTTGTCACAGCTATTTTGAAGGTCCCTAGTCTTGTATCAATAGCTTTTCTAATGTTTTTTTCCAATTCCAGCGATTAATTTTATGACAATTGTTCTAAAGTCTTGTTCATTTATGTTGCTTATGTCTGTTTTGAGCAGTTCTGTGGCTGTGATTTCCTCCTGGAATTTCTTTAGAGATGAGTTATTTCATTTTGTCATTTTGCTTAGTTTTCTGTCTCTTGTCAGTTTTAAAAGCAAGTTATGCACTGTGCACCTGTTAATATTGCTCTATTAAAGGAGGCTCATTGACTGTCCAGGGCCTGTCATTTCAGGAGTGTTTTTTTAATGGCGTCTCTCAGTTTTTCTTGCTGTGCCTTTGTTTATTTTATTTCCCTGCTCAGTGGTATTTGGGACTCTCCACCATGTGTACTTTGGCTTGTTTCTTGAGGTAGCCCTGAAAAGAACAACAGCCAGACAAACACACAGGGAACAAAAGCATGCCAACGCACAGACAAATCAAATAAATAAGCAAACCAGAAGAGGAAAGAAAATAAGAAAAGGAAAGAAAGGAAAAGAAAAGAGAAAAAGAAGGGAGGGGACAGAAACAACAAAGGACAGTCTGAGAGTGTAAAACCTGCAGAGGGTAGAGATAAGAATGAGATAAGGAAAAACATATCTGGATGGCAGGAATTGATGTAATCACGGCAGTGTATAAATGTTGGTCTTTCGCAGACTCCAGGGGGGAAAAGAGAAGCGAAGGAAAAAAGAAAAGGGAAAAAAGGTAAAAGAAAATTTACTAAAGGAAAAAAAGTTAAGTAAATGAAAAGGAAACAAAGCAGCACTCCAGCGCGGATGGGCTTGGCTTGATGTAGGTAGGTCGGGTCTCGGGGCTGCTCTCCAAGGCCCCACCTTAGGGATGCAGGGAGAAGAATGGTGGCTCCCCAGGCCTTTCTCAGACAATGCATTGCAAGCCACTCTTTTGAGTCCGATCTCCCCGTGCCACGGGCAGGCCAAATTGCTTTTTTCCCTAAGCTCCGCCATTTTTCTAAATCCTAGTCCGTGCACTTTAATGCTGTCGCCCCAGAGGAAATGAAATGAAAATGTCTTCCTGCAGGAGGGCAGCTTTCTAGCTAGGATTGAGTCAAGGGACTGGGGAGCCTGCTTTTCCCTGGCTCCACTGGGAGTCCGCAAGCCACGGAGCCCAGGGGAGAGCAAGCCCGCTGAGGGAGACGAATCTCTTTCCCCGCGCCCAGCGGCTATCTATGGGATGGTGTATCTTTCAGTCCCAGGCCGAGGCCTCTCCCTCTCCAGCATCAGCTCTATGAGCTTTTTCAGTTTCTCTTTCTCTTCCAGTAGGTTCTCTGCCGCTCTACACAGCCCCTCTGCGCACCGCTTCCCAAGGCCGATCTGCATGTGGCCCTTCCCAGTCCTGTGCCGCTTTTGCACACACGGTCCTCTGCAGCCCAGAGCCACCTTTCTGGGTGCTTTCTCTCTGCTGTCTCCGCTTTGGGCTGGCGTTCCCTCCCCTCCGAGTCTCTGGTCAGGTTCACACTCACTCAGGCATCCATGAGGCTGTCATCTATAAGGAGCCTGTGTGCACACCTCTCATTTTTCCAGATCAGAATATTATGGCTTTGGTCTTTCTCATAAACTGAGAAAGTGTTATGCCCAAGATTTCAACCGAGTCACACATGCAAAAGCAAAGGGCTTTATTACAGGCCAGGCTTATAAGCTTGGGCTCACAGACTTACCAGCGCAGTGGATCTGTGCTGAGAGCCCTGAATAAAGGGCGGGCAGGGCCTTTATGGGTTTGGGCAGGGGGAGTTACAGGAAATTGTGACACAGGTATAGTGATCCAATCACTATTGCCTAACATCATTGGCAGTAACTTTAACCATACACATTGTCCAGAGTGTTTGTTACTTTTGGCGGGACCCAATAACAATATTTAAAGTATTAACCAATTACAGAGTGGACCCAGGACCCTTACGTAGGGTGTAACTAGCCTTAAGCAATAAGTGATTATCTATAGCTTCTATTTCTAGGCCTGCCCTTAGAAATGTTAAGGGTGTTAGCTGGCCTTTCCTGATTGGGTGTTACAAGGGTGGTCCCTCCTGCCTTGGGCAATGTGTGCCCTTTTATTGTCTAATGATTCTGAGAAACCTACACCTAGGCCTCCAAGGTCAAAGAGGAAACTTGAAGCCTGTTATGCAGTCAGTTTGGTTCAGACCTGCGTCCTTACAATAGTTGCTGGCAGTTACAGAGCTCCCTACTTCTCCACCATCTTGCCACTCCCCTAGAATCAAACTTTTAGAACCACAAGGATGCTTTCAACCAGCTAGCTGGCCAAATCTGGTAAACTGAGACAGAGAGTAATTTGCCTAGACTTTTGCCACTGGTTCACTGGTTCTTCTTTTTCATATGATTCTCCCAGTGCCTTGGGAAAATGAACCACAGTACCCTCCTCCCTCCAATTGAACCACTTACACATTTACAACCGGCCTGATCAACTCACTTTAGAGATAGTATTGTATTTCATGTGAAGTGGGATTTTCGGGATAATACATAATGAGATAATAAACAATAAACAGCAAAAATGAAAAATTTTCTCAAATTTTTGAAAAAATTGAGATTCTTTTATTTCAAAATATCAATGAAAATATTAATAAACCTCCATTTATAAGCAATACATTAAATCATGGGCGTCCCAAAGGTTTTAAAAATTTGTCACAAGTTGCATAATTTGAAACCTCTGGCAGGCCAAAGCAATTGTCAACTGTTTATGCCAACTCTTTATGTTTCCACTGTCACGTGGTTGATGCAGTGGTAGCTGGTAACAGAAACTACTACCATACATTGCCAGGATTGGTTTTAATTTACATGAGATTGAAAATGTGCAGGTTTTCAAAATGCATCTTTTTAAAAAAAATGTTTATTTATTTTTGAAAGAGAGAGAGAGACAGGAGGGGAGGGCAGAGAAACCGGGAGACAGAGGATCTGAAGCAGGCTCTGTGCTGACAACAGAGAGCCCAATGTGGGGCTTGAACTCAAGAACTGTGTGATCATGACCTGAGCCAAAGTCAGATGCTTAACCAACTGAGCCACCCAGGCGCCCCTCAAAATGCATCTTTTATATAAGATGAACTGCTCCAAACTCTACTGAACAGGTTTCATTGTTCTCTCTATTGGACGGAGCCTGCTCTGGCCAGGGAGCTCTTGATGTGAGAGACATTGTCAGCTGTTTTCCCAACGTGGCTATTCCTTCTTCCTACTTTGTGAATAGAATCTGTTTTGTTTAGATATTGATCAACAATATGCCCAAGGAAGGTTTTATCAGCCCTAGGTGGTGAGTCATGCTTGGTCTAGGTCAGTCATGATAATTCTGTCTCCTTTGCCAGTAACTGGTTTAGGAGAGGTAATAATGTGACCCAGTTCTGTCTAGTGAGACCTAGTATGTAAGTGTTGGCTGGAGAAATTTGGGAAAGATCACCTCTGACAAAACCAGAAAGACACACACACACACACACACACACACACACACACACACACATGCATTTTCTTCCTACCTTTGGCTATTGTTATATAAATATGGGATGCTCGGAGATGTGGCAGCCATTTTGTAACCATGAGGGAAGCAAAGAGAATTATTGAGAAGGCCTACTATATGCCAGGCTGAAACATGCGTTTCGTAGTAACAATAAAAAGGACAAAGGAGAAGAACCTAGGCACAGAGAAGTGAGGCATGTTGAGTGAGATCTCCCAGCAAGCCAAGACCTAGGATGATATAAAGCTCCCACTTTTGACCCTTCAGCTGTTTCTCCTACACTAGATTGTGAAAGAAATAGTGACAGAGGGCGCTCAGAAGATGCGGTGATGTGGGAGACTCAGAAGGTCCCACGTACACAGAGAAGGGTGTGTGGAACACTGCATGTGTCATGTGTCATGTGTTATGTGTCATGTGCCATAGACCATAGCAAGTATGCTCTGGAGGAGACATAAGGGTACACTGCCCCACAGGTATGTACGGAGCTTTGTAATAATGTGAAGTACTCCTTGGAAATTAAGTCATTCATCAATTCACTCCATCTTTTTCACGCCATCATTTTTACTAATTTGCAAAATGCTGACTTTGGACCATACCCTGTGCTGCTGCTTTGGGGGCTGCAAAGACTCAAAACATAGGTTTGTTGCCTTTTGGGGGCTTGTGGGCCTAGATAGGGAGGGGAATCATGCCTGCAAAGAACTAGGAACCAAGACAGGACAGAGCAAATACCAGGTGAAGGGACCAGGCAGTCAGGGCTCAGGGATTTAGAGAGGGGAATGGTCCCCGGAACGTGGGCAGTCCGGAAGGGCTTCACGAAGGGGGAAGACAAGAAAATGAAGGAGTCAGATGGTGGAGGTTTGGGGCCTGGAAGACAGGGAGAAGGAAAGACAGAGTTTGGTTGTCAGGAAAAGGAGGCTTCATCTTACTTCTTCCTCATACCAATGGGAGAGGTTGAAATTCTAAGGCTTCATCTACGTTCTAATCCATGGCTTCATTCATTTCCACCCATTTCTATGGAGTGGCCACTGTGTGTGCTGGTTGACAGGCAGTTTACAGTTACAGGGAGGCAAATCCCTTGAGGAGCTCTGCCTCCATGTTAAGCCAGACCTGTGATCCGCCAAAGACTGGAGATAAGTGTTGTCATAGGGGTGGAACAGGGTGCCACCGTGCCTGGCCAGAGAAGGGACACAGCAAGATGATTTTTCAGGGACCCAGATTGAAATTTATCTTGGGGCTCTAGGGAGACCTCTAGGCTTGGCCTGCTGATTAAATCACCCCCACTCAACTTTCTATTAATATCCAGTTCCCCTGGACAAGAGCTCACCCTTGTCTCTGTGTGTGGATGACATCCCCGATCAGTCCAGTTATTTTGGTGTCTCATCCAAGGAAGGAGGCTGAATGAGGAGAGACTGTTTCACCACCCAGAGCAGATTCTCTTTGCTTTGAGTTGTATGGACAGCTGTTTGTCCTGGGGTGAGAAAGGGTGTGACAGGACAGTGTGGGCCTGTCGCCCTCACATGTTGTAGGCAGAGCTGCTTTGTAGGCAGAGCTTAAAGTTTGCAGGGAGGAGGCAGGCAGTTGTTCAGTGGCCCCTTGCTCACTGGGGATCACCAATGCTGATATTGCTAATGGATGGAGGGGGGCTCCCTGTGTGGTGAACTGCTGGGGGACTCTGGGAAGGAAACGCTTGGAGTCTGGCATTTAGTGTGCAGAGTGTGAAGAGCCGAGGCCATGCTGAGTGGTGAGGCTGCGAGGCGGGATCCAGCAGGGCGCACGGCTTCTTCCCTGGGCATCGTCGGAGGTCCTCCCGGCTCAGCCAGGCCCATCCCTGCCTACTGTCGTTGTCTTGGACAGACAGGAGGAACCAGAAAGTGGTCAGCGTGGTCCACTGCACAGAGGTAAGGCGTGGAACGAGAAGGGGCGCTGTCCCGGGTTAGAAGGTAGGGCGTCTCTCACCCCAGGACAGTGTTCGATCTTCCCAGGACAAGCCATTACAGGTCTGCCAACAATTTCCGTTTCCATTCAACAAATATCTTTTGTGTAAGACTCAAAGGGGTGCAAAAAAAAGCTCTTGCTTTAGAAGAGTTTGCTGCCAATTTGGGTGCTGAGACCCAAAATGTGCAGGCGCTTCACAGGAGGGGAGAGCACAGCTCGTGGGAGGGGCCTGGAGACAGCTCTGTAGCGAGCATTTTTGAGAAGCTGCCCACAGCCAGGTCCCGTGCTGAGCACTTCACATACAGAATTTCATTTTACCCTCACCTCCCAAAGGTACAGCTTGTCCCCTCCTTTCATAGATTGAGAAACAGGCTCAGAAGACATGAAGCAACTTGCCCAGGGACACAGAGCTGGAAAACGGCCAAACGGAGATGAAGGTCAGATATCTCTGACTCCGAAGTGCGTTCTCTTCTTAGGCATTTTGCTTGGCTGCCATGTGAGACAGATGGGTTTGAAATGAATCTGGAAGGTGGGAAGGAGCTTGTCAGATGGAGCCTTGTCAGAGGGTGAGTGCAGCCTGAGGAAAGGTGCGGAGGCAGTGTGGTACCAGAAATGTGCTCAAAGGGCATCTTTGAGGATAAGGCCAGGGGAAAGGTTTAGGTCTGGAGGGCCTGGGCCTGGGGCTAGTGCCCCTTCCAGAGGCCACAGAAACCACTGGTGGAGGGAGGAGGCCCAATAACAAAGAGAGGAAGTGAGGACAGAGGAGGGAAGAAGAAAACCAAGACTGGAGGAAGGGAGAATATTATGGAGATGTGAGCTGGAGGCAGGACAAGAGGGGAGGAGCTGTCCCTTCATGTGGGCAGTTTCTTAGAGAAGAGCCACCCAGAGAGGCTTATCCGGGCCTGAAGGTGCAGCAGACAGACCTCACCACATCAGGGAGGAGAGCGGGAGGCCAGGAGTGGGGCCGAGGAGGAGAGGAAGAAGGGCCCGTGAATGGTCAAGGTGAGAAACGACTTTTTGTTGGTTTGGTCAGAGGGATGAAGAAGGGACAGGGTCCGGTGAGAACCACACCATCAGTACTCAGAGGGTTCCCTCAGACGCAGCCCCGCCTATGAGGTATTGTGTCTGTGAGTCTGTGCTTCTTGGTCAGAGCAGAAGTGACTCTGGGGAACAGGTTCCTACAGGATGACAGCTGCTTTTGCTTGTCCTTGCGCTTGTCCTGGGCATTGGGTCTGCAGTGCTGGAGAACCACTGGGCCAGCGCCCCTGACCCAGATGGGAGTAGCCATGCCCACACCACCCCGTCTCCGGGAATCCCCGGCCCCCACAGTCAGACCTGCCAAGCCAACCCCTTATCTGCCCACTCCTGGCTGACCTCCATGCCTTAGCTCACACCCCTCCATTTAGCATACTTGGCTTCTTCCACACCTTTCTCTGCCTACTCCAAGCAGTTTCCCTCACAGGTCCACTGCCTGCTCTTGTACTTGATGGCTAGTGCACATCTATGTAGTCTTTCCTTTCACTTAGAGTTTCTAGATTTTATTTTTTGTATATGTTCATCTTATTTCCCCAAAGAGATGATAAGGTCTTTGAAAACAGGGATCACATCTTACATTTCCCCGTCTCTCACGTAACACCTAAAACTGCTTCACAGAAGGGATTTCCCTTCCACCCACACACAGACCCTGTGGCTCCAGGACTGTAGCCCCCAAACCAACCCAGAAGACATGATCAAGCATGGGAGCATGGGAGGGGAGTTGGGCATGGAGATGCTGAAGCATGCCTCCATGTGGATGGTTCTCTGGAGCAAAGCTAAGCTGTGGGGACCGTGGTGCTGATCCGACCCTCTTACTCCACTGTCGGGCAAACGGCAGTCCGCAGGTGGGGCATAGGTGCCCAGCGCCTCTGAGAAGCACCACTATGACCAACAATGACCCATCTTTGCTACAACTCAAGTTCCCAGGCCTCAGACCCTGCCATCTGTAGCATTCCCCATTTTGGAAACACCTCTCTCCCAGACACAAACCTGCTTCTCTGGCTCGTCTTGTCTCCGTTGCAGGTGTTTTTCCTCTCTATCTAGCCATCAGAGTGCCTCAGCATCCAGTCACCTGCTTTATCTCTCCCTCTCCTCCCCACCCTCCTTGGCAGATGAAGCCGATGGCCACTGGAGGGACCACATCTGAGCTCTGGCTCCCAGTTCTTGTCTGGGTTTCCCATCCATCTAACTTCCTGCCTCTTAGGCATGTCTTGCACATGTGTCCTAAAGGCACCTCACGCTTGGTATGTTCAGACCTGAATTTGTGACTTCCCTCAGCACTCTTCCCCTACCCTGTCGCTGCCCCATGCTCCTGACTCAGTCCGTCAACTGCTGTTCGGGCCCAGGCAGGGCCCAGGCTGGAAACCCAGCAACGCCTCTCTTCCCTTTCTTATGTGCAAGCCATCAGTTTTACTTCCTGAATGCCTCTTTACCCAGTCTCTGCACCTCTATGGCCGACAGCCTGCTTCAAGTCCCCTCCGCCTCCCGCTCAGAGAGCCGCCCCCAGCTCGGACCGGGCTCCCAGCTCCTTCCCTTTTCTCCCTGCCATCCATTCTCTACACAGCATCAGTCACCTTTTTAAAACACTAAGCAGGTCCTGTCACACCCCTCCCTTCCTCCCAGTCCCTTAAAACACTTTATTGGCTTCAGGTTTCTCTTAGGACAAAGGCCCAGATGTTACCAAGGCCTACCTCTCCTGCCTACATCTGCCTTCAATGCTCTGCATTGTGGCCACCTGGCCTTTCCCTTCCTGGATTTCCCCAAGATCCCGCCAACCACCGAGCCTTGAAATGAGCCTGGGAGAGAGGCGTCTGGTCACCTGTCTCCTTACAGTCATTTCACATTCATTTGTGAAACTAATGTTTCTCTCCCTGCCTGCCTAGAATATAAGTTTCTTGAGGTCAGGGGCCTCACCCAGCACGTAGATGTAGCTCAGGACATATGTGCTGGCCCTTGGGCTCTTCTCACAGATGACACTCCTGGGTTCCGGTCACCACGCAATGCAGGGCAGATGTGTGTTGTTCTGTGATGGGCAATGTGTGAGCACATGGGCCCAGCATCTGGGGCAACAGAGACAGAGTGAGGGCCTGGGGCACAAGGCTCCAGGGAGGTGATGGTCACAAGAGAAGAAGATGATGGCCTAGGGACTTGGCCTTGAATTGAGGAAAAAAAGAGGGAAAGGCAACTTTGAGCCTTTATCACAAGGTGGGCAGCCCTTAGTTCTCTCTAAATCATTGCCACACATTGGAGACTCAGTCGCATCTTCTTTCAAGACACCCCCCTAGATAGGACAATTATGGGGAGCCTTGGGACCTCTCAGCGGGTGCGCTTCGACCGGCAGAAGAGGCCGAGAGGGGCTGTAGGAGAGAGGTGTGCATGGCCAGGGCAGGGAAGGGAAAGGTCTCCAGGTGCTGTTGCTGCAGAGGCCCTAGGGCTGGCTGGGCTCCTACGTGGCACAGAGCCTGTGGGGTCTGGTACCTGGAAGATCTGAGGAGCTGGTCAAAAGCTTTTGTGATGCCTGATTTTAAAATCTTCAAACAGGACAGGGAAAGTGTTGAGCTCACTCAAGCTGGACTGCAGCGCGGAACCACAAGAGATAAAGAAAGATAAGGCCCAGGTTTGACACCTGGAGGAAGCTCAGTTCATGTTCAGGTTCATGTTCACAGAAGCGCAGGCTGCTAACCCAAGTTAGCAGGTGAAAACCCAGCAAACCGTGTTTACCAAACAAGCCGGACACACGCCACAAGTGCAACATACCTCCATTCTCTCTTGTCAGCCTCTGCAGACATTTCTCTGGATACATTCTTCCGGCAGGGAAACTCAGGCGGCACCTTTCTGGCCACTGTCTTGGGATAAACACCTTGCTGGGGGTGGGGGTGGGGGATCTCACAACTCCAAGCTCCTTTCCTTTGAAAGCATCTCCCTCCTGGAGTTGGACAAGGGGAAGTTGCAGGTGCAGAGGAAACCCATCTAGTCCTCTGGCTTCCCCCTCCACCCGCTGCCTGCCTAGGACAGCGAGCCTGCTCCGGGGTGGAGGTCAGAGTGGGGAAGGGCCTGCCTGACATTCCACAGCTGTGTGTGGCATTAGTGTCTGAAGGTCCGGCAGACTGTAAAGCCAGGTCCCCTTGTGGGGGAGTCTGTGGTCACTTTGAGCCTCTCTTGTCCCTGAGGCTCTTTTATCTCTGGTTTCCTGACTCGTGGGCTAGGTCACACAGGTTCTCTGTGGCTCTAGCAGTCCTGACCTCATCCCTTCACGGTCCTCTTCTGGGCAGTCTCTATCTGCCCCCCACACCCATCCTCACTCCACCAAAGTCTTCGATATTGTGCTTTATAATAGGAAATATATATTTAGTCTTTAGCTCCATTCTTGGCACAGAGCTCCTAAACTGCTTGGGATTTCCTAAGAGTCCTGTGGGATTAAGTGTTATCTTTTGTTATGTTAATGAGGTGAGTTTTGGAGGATGCTTAGGTCACCTTAGCCTGGGGGCTGGTTGCTGTGGGAAACCAGCCACAAGATCAGAGGGTTGGGCACCTCCTGGGAGAGAAGAAGGCTGGAGACTGAGTTCAATCATCAATGGCCAGTGATTTAATCGATTATGTATGTATCCTGCAGCCTCCATAAAAATGCAAAAGATGGGGTTTGGGAGAGCTTCCAGGTTGGTGAAAACATGGAAATTTGGGGAAAATGGTGTGCCCAGAGAGGGCAGGGAAGTTCCTATGCTTGGTGTGGGAACGCCCCTGCTCTACATCTGGCATCAGAAGTGTGGGGCAGCCACGCTCAGAGTCAAGGAGACACTGGGAAAGTGAGGTTTTCCAACCTCACTGCAAGCTCACGCCTCTCCTGGGCCCTCCCGCTCACACTGAGGCTTTTCAGGGGTTACATGCCACTTCTTCTGCTCCTCAAACCCCGGGGACACCTGTCAAATTCCTTGAGACCCTCTAATCTCTGGCTGGAAAGTGGGGGTGATGCACAACCCAGAGATGACTGCCCTTCAGGGAAAGCCTGGTGATGGGACCCTTCAGTCTCCGGAGGGCCTGGAGGTGGGGGCTGATAGGGGCACGACTGATTTCAGGCTCTTTCTCAAACAGCAGAAGTGGCCCGGCACCCCAAGTTAGGAAGCGGCATGTTTGGTACCTGCCCAGTTATTCTTGGCTATTGGGGGCTCTGCCCAAATGTCAAGACAAAAGGAAGAGTCATCTGTATCCTCCTATTTCACGAACATCATAAAAGGCAGGGATGTGTAAAAAAGTTGAGGCAGGAGGTAAGGAAAGTACAGGGTGTCCAGAGCAAGAGGCTCCGGTGAGGGATGGGGGTGGAGCGTCAGCAAGAGTGGAGGCTGGGTGGGGGGGGGGGGAGAGGGCTCGAAATGAGGCCACAAAGACATTAACCTCGTATTTGGAGCTAACCTACTGCTGCTGCCTCGCTTCTTCTTGCAAAGTCTTCCATCAACCTGGGGGAAGATGTTCTCATTTTAGAGATGAGGTGGGAAAACTGAAGCTCATGGTGTAAGTAGGCAAATTCGTGTGTCAAAGTCAATATATCTCCTAGAAGGTCTCACTTGTTCTCGTTCTCCCTTAAAAATAAGTTCTAGTTACAAGTTATACTGGAATACAGTATCCATATTAGAAAGATAAAGAATAGGGGCGCCTGGGTGGCTCAGTCAGTTAAGCATCCAACTCTTGATTTCGGCTCAGGTTGGTGGGTTCCAGCCCGAGCACTCGCAGCACGGAGTCTGCCTGGGATTCTCTTTCTCTCTCTGCCCCTCCCCGCTCTCAAAATAAATACATAAACTTAAGAAAAGGTCAATAAAAATACATTAAAATAAAAATTTTTTAAAGATAAATAAAACTCAAATGATCAAGATAAAGACCCCTTGGACCACCCAGCCTCAAGTAATGCTGAAAAAACTTGGTATGACTTTTAAATGACCCTTTTAGGCCTTTTCCTCTATATTTAACACATATCCATACTCACGGACATATACATATATAGTTTCCCATCGGAAAAATGTATTTTATTGGTTAGTTTTTTTGTTTATTCTTTTTAAAAGAAATATCTCTCACTGTACATACCTTTCGGCTCCTTACTTCCTTCACTCAACATTATAGCCTGAAAGCTCGGTGTGGGTCACCCCTTCCTTTCCATTACCACGTCATATTCTGTAGCGTGGCGGTACCACCCCCTATCCAGCCACGCCCTTACTGACCGACGATTTTTAAATTTCCAGTTCTTTCACAAGGGTCGCATTGTTGAAAAGAGGGGAATGCTGCAGCGTCTACGAGTCAGGTGTGGGCACTCAAGAGGGGCTAGAGACAATCGGGGCGGTGAGGACAGCTTTGCATTGGGAGCCCGTGTTTGCCCACAGTCGTGTTCCTGTGCTCACAGAGCCGCACCTCCCTCCTGCGAGTTTCTACTTCCCCTTCTCGAAAACAAGCGGGTGAGAAGCCAGTAGTTCTCAGCGCTGGTTGCCCAGCCGCATCACCTGGGGAACGCTCAGTAAGACAAACAGAAGGTAAACAACAAAAACGGTGCCCCACTCCTGGAGCTTCTGATTCCATCGGTCTGGGTCAGGGCTTCTTGCACCTGTCACTTTAAAAAAAAAAAAGAAATTTTAAAGTTTATTTATTATTTTGAGAGAAAGAGAGACGGGAAATCCCAGCCGGCTCTGAACTCTCAGCTGGGCCCAACTCATCACTTGATCCCATGAGCCACGAGTTCATGACCCACCAGTTCATGACCCAAGAGTTCATGACCTGAGCCAGGATCAAGAGTCAGAGGCTTAACCAACTGGGCCACCCACGCACCCTCCTCCCTCATCTGTCATTTTTTTTTAAAGTGCTCTCGGGACATTCTGCTCTGCAGCAAAGGTTGGGAACTACTGTTCTCAACTCCAGTGTGCACACAAAACTGATGCAGGCGGTCTGGGCGACCTTTCTAACAAGCTCCCAGAAGACTCCAATGTCGCTGGTCTGTGTTTTGAGTAGTAGATCCTCATGTTCTCTTCTAATTCTAATGTCCCTTTTGACCACCCCATTTCCATACTGATCTTCAGCCAACTAATGCTTGGCTGAGGTCCATCTAAGGGGTGCCAGAGAACTCAGGTGCAAAGCAGCAAGGCACCCCAGGGCCGTGCAGGGATGTGGCCCCAGCCAACCGCACATCGAGCCCAGAAGCCAGCAGGCAGAGGGCTGGCGGGGCTTGTGAGGTCCAGCTTCAGAGCAGGCGCTCCCGTGTGATTTCGTAATTTCGGCAACAGTTGGCCCAGGCTAATTCAACGGAAGGCTGCGGTTTCCACGTCTGCCTCCAGACCATTTCCAGGTCTGAGCCAAGCTGTCAGGAATTTAGGGCAGGAAACTGTCACCTAGGAGCACGCCTGCCTCTAGGCAACTGAATTAGATAGGAGGAAGGGCATTACCTCTAACGAGACAGGGTAGATAAGCTCGGTCTTTTTTTTTTTTTTTCCAGTGTTCCTGCTGTTTCCCCTGCTTATAGGCGTCTTGATCAACCCGGAGGTCAATTAGAATTAGCACCTAATTGTTTTATCTGCAAAGTCATGCATTTTTAAAAATATGTTTTATGTTCTTTCTATTCCAAAGTCCTTTATTTTATTTTACTTTTTATGAATATAATTTATTGTCAGTTTGGCTTACATACAACACCCAGTGCTCATCTCAACAAGTGCCCTCCTCAATGCCCATCACTCATTTTCTGTCTCCCCCCAACCTCCATCCACCCTTAGTTTGCTCTCTGTATTTAATAGTCTCTTGTGGTTTGTCTCCCTCCCTCTCTATTCATACCTATTTTTCCCTCCTCCTTTCCCCCTTTAAAATATTCAGCTCGGGGGCTCCTGGGTGGCTCAGCCGGTTAAACGTCCGGCTTTGGCTCAGGTCATGATCTCATGGTTCGTGGGTTCGAGCCCCGCATTGGGCTCTGTGCTGACAGCTAGCTCAGAGCCTGGAGCCTGCTTCAAATTCTGTGTCTCCTTCTCTCTCTCAAAAAAACAAAAACAAAACCATAAAATATTCAGCTGGTTACTTTAATTTAGACAGTGGGGCTAGCTCCCATCCTGTTTTTTGTTTGCAAACCAGGTCTCAGATTTTAGGTTTAAACTGTTTACAAAATAAGATAAGAGGACTCAGCTCTGAAAGGGACTCCTGAACCTTGTTAGAAGGTCATTTCTTGTCTTTAAACTCTCCTTTCGATTCATCTTTTCTCTGCTTATAAGACCAAATTGTGACCCAATAATTTTTATGTTATTTAATTTTTTAGATAGACTTCATTTTTTAGAGCAGTTTTAGGTTCACAGCAAAATTGAGAGGAAAATACAGTTTCCATCCTCCGCTACGCCACCCTCGCACAGGCCTCCCCTACCATCAACATCCCCGCCAGAGTGACACTTCCAATCCAGCCTGTGAGCCCGCACTGACACACCGCGATCACCCCGAGTCCACAGCTTTCATTAGGACTCACTCTTGGTGCACATTCTGGGGTTTTGACAGATGGATAATGACATGTACTCACCCTTATAGTAGCACTGCCCTGAAAACCCTCTGTGTTCTGTCTGCGCATCCCTCCCTTCCCCCTCGCCCTCGGACAACCACTGATGTTTTTACTGTGTATCCATAGTTTTGCCTCTTCCAGAATGTCATATAGTTGGAATCAGTGCACAGTCTTTTCAGATTGGCTTCTTTCACTTAGTAGTATGCATTTGAATCTCCTCTATGTCTTTTCATGGCTTGCGAGCTTCTTTGTTTTTAGCACCGTATAATATTTCACAGTCTGGATGGACCACAATTTATTTCTCCATCGGCCTCCTGAAGGATATCTTGGTTGCTTCCAAGTTTTAGCAATTATGAATAAAGCTGCTATAAACAACCATGTGCAGGTTTTTGTGTGGACTTAAGTTTTCAACGCTTGGGTAAATATCAAGGAGTGTGATCGCAGGTATGTATGGTAAGAGTATGTTTAGTTTCGTAAGAAACCATCTTCCCAAGTGGCTGCGCCATTTTGCATTCCCACTGGCAACGGGTGAGAGTCCCTGTCCCTTCCTCATGCTCCCCAGCGTTTGGTGTTGTCAGTGTCCTGGGCCTTGGCCATTCGGACAGGTGTGTGGTGGTAGCTTATTGTTTCAATTTTCATTTCCCTAATAACATGAGGTGAGCATCTTTTCATATGCTTATTTGCCATTTATGTATTTTCTTCGGTGAGGTGTCTGCTCGGATCTTTTGCCCATTTTTTAAATTGGGTTGTTCATTTTCCTACGGCTGAATTTTACAAGTTCTGTATATATTTTGGATAATGGTCCCATATCAAACATGTCTTTTGTAAATATTTTCTCCAACTCTGTCTTCTCCTTCTCTCTTGATTTCAATCGACTTTTACAGGGAAGATCCCAGAAGTTGCCTTTAGTAAACTCTGATGTGTTTTCTGGGCCCTCCTGGGGCTTGCTGGTTTTGTGTGCATGTGTGATCCCTCAAGCTTGACCCTGGATTAATCAACTCAGCTTTTCTTGTTGATAATTTAGCGTTTGGTTTCCCCACCAGCACGTCAATTAGTTGGTGCAGATTTGGCAGTCCTGGAGTATGGGTCTCTGGCTGATTCTGAATCTTCAGAAAGGAGGTGTCTATCTTAATCAGGGTTTGAGGAAATTCTAGACAATAGGACTTAGTTCTGTTGAGACCAGGGTTTAAACTCTATGCTTAAAGGCATTTGTGATTCTCAATCGGGATGAGATTTTTTTAAAGGAAACTGATGTTTTGGAGTCTCAGGGGGCTTGTTAAGAAAAGGCAAGGGGTCCAGGCAAGAGATGGAAGAGATGGAGGGGATTGGGGTCAGACCCATAGGAAAGTAGAAGGGAAGGTATGTTAAAAAGTAGGGGGTGCTAGGAGGTGGGGGTTTAATGAGGGATGCAGTTTTATTCCAGAAAGCTTTATACTTTGTCATCAAGTTCCCTGTTTAGACTTGAAAAAAAAATTCTTTAAAGAACTGGAATTTTAGTATTCTGTTTAGAAGCATCAGGGTACCAGTCACAAAATGCTGCCCATTGGGCCTGAGGAATTTTATTTTGCTTTGGTTCTAAGGCACCTCTCAAATGAGCAGTTCTACTTCAATTAAGTGTTCCTCCAACTGTCCATTGCAGGACCAAATCATCTTTAGTGGAGTTCTGCCATTGGGAGAAGCGTAGGGCTTGTAGCAGGAATGGGGGCACAGTTTTTCCCAGAGGGGGAGCCAGGTTCGATGGAGAAAACTCTCGGTGGCTGTCAGGTGAAAGTTACAGTCAGGAGAAGCTGTTCACACAACCTTGTGTCTTGGGCCCCTGACCTAATGGACCAGATAGACGGTAAGACATTAGTTCTGAGAGGGAGGCTGCCCCCTCTGAATCAAAGCCAAGCTCTCAGGACAAATGGCCAGGATGAGAGGATAATCTCCTCCAGTTTTTTTGGTGACCTACAGCATAGTTTGTCCTGAGAGGGTGCTGAGCTGGGGAGAACGGCCAGCTCTCCAGTCTGTGAGGCCGGCTGCAACAGCCAGCTTATAAGAACAATGCCCGAGTTCCATCCACTGTGTGATTCTCCTCCTTATGACGAAGCAACACTTAAGGACACAGGACAAAACAAAGAGACAGGCAGAAGCAAATCATCAAGGACACAGCCCTCAAAGGGAGCATTAATCAAATATAAATACCCAGGATTTGACAAGTGAATAAAACAATCAAGGAGCTCAATGCCAAGAGAGCGGAGTTGAGGTCCAGTGCAGACATACTTGAGGGGAACAATGGTCCACGGGCAGTGAGATTGCAGAGCCCCGGTGGTGTCACTCCTGGCCAAGGGCCAAGGGCGGCAGCAACAAGCAGGTCAGCCTGCATCTGAGCCGCAGGACCAAGATCACAGCCAAAAATTCAACAAGACCAGAGACAAAATTAGCCACGTCTGTTTATTTTTAAACTCACAGACACAAGGCAACCATCTGTAATCACTTACATTTCAGCAGGGGTTCAAAGGTGTCAGAAAGGAGAGTAAGTTTTATAGAGGGGGGAAAAAAAGGAAGTACTGACAGTCACTGATTGGCAAGCAAGCGGTTTACTAATGTGTGTTTAGTGGGGGGAGGGGGCGATTTTGGAAACAGGGGAGACTCTAATTGACCTTCAAGTGCATTTGGCAGTTTCTGATTGGTTTGCTATCCATAATTTACAAGACTTGGGAAATTTTTAGGTTTTTCTGGGCTTTTTTTTTTTTTTAGGAGGACTATTTTGAGAGATTTCTTAAGTCTGAGAGGAGGATATCTGGGCCAGGCAGAGGCCAAGCAGGGCCCCCTTCCTTTACAGCAATGTGTTGTTCTTGGTCCCAAGAGTGCAATTCTTGGGATAGTTTCCTACTGTGTGCAAAGCCAGTGTGTTAAGGACCATGCCAGTGTTACAAAGAGAATGAAGCATGGGCGATACCCTCTTCAGCAAGAGACAGCTCCATTTGGCCAGCTTAGGGATACCAGACAAGAAGAGGAAGTGGTGTAGCAGAGCTGGAGAGAGGGCAGGAGTGGTTCATCTCCTATGAGGTAGGACTTGATTCTGTTCACTGGAACACCCTGGAGGAGTGACTGGAGCAAGGCTGGGCATGGTCATCCATGCGGCAATTGTTGAGCCCCTGCTGGTATCAGGCCCTGTGCTAAGTGCTAGGGACCCATTTGGTTCTTGCTGTCCTGGAGCTCATGGTTGGATGGACAGGATACACTTAGCACACTTGTAACTGGTTTCTCAGAGTGTTGGAGGACAAACACAGGAGGCTGGGGGAGCATGAAACAGGGTCTTACATTGACTGGGTTTGAGAAAGTGTTTGGGGAAAAAATATTTACACTGAGCCTGGAAGGAGAGTCAGGAAGGCCAAGGAATGGGAAGGAGGTTGGGATGGTCTGAGTTCCAGGGAGACAGAACAGTCTATCTGTTCTCAGTTAAGGCTCTGAGGTGGCAGAAAGGATACTATGTTCAGGGAAGTGAAAGGTGCCCAATGGGCATGAGGTCAGGAAAGAAGCGGGGAGTGGAGGCACAAGGCTGGAGGAGGAAGAGGAAATCAGGGCCTTCTAAACCATACCAAGATGGTTGGACTTTGTCCAAAGGGCTGTGGGATGCTATTGAGGGTTTTATGCAAGGGTGTGACAACAGACTCACACTTTGAAAAGATTATCAGGCTGCTGGGGTGGGGAGTGGAGTGGGGGTGGGAATAAAGAGTAGACTTGGGAACAGCTCTTGTAGCCACTCAGGGGAGCAGAGATGGAGCCTGGGCCCTGGTTGGGACAGTGACAATGGAGAATGGTAAATGGGTTCATGAGGTGATTTGGGATATAGAACTGATGGGACTCAGCAATTGATGATCTCTTGTGGCTGAGGAGAGTGTTCAAGGATTGTTTTTGGGTCTGTCTACAACCATCGTAGCCCTTTCCTGTAGGGGTGTAGATGGGTGAAGGAGGATGATACATTCAGTTCTCAACTCTGAGTTTGAGGTGCCTATGAAGCATCAAAGTGGAGATGTTGAGTCAGTGGACAAGTTTACAGGGTTTGAAGGTTAGAACAGAGGGCTGGATGAAAATTGAAGTGTAGGACTCGTTGGCACATAGATTTTAAATGAAGCCATGGGGGTGTAGGTGTGTGAGATCACCTTAAGAGATAGAGACAGGAGGGTCCACGTCAGAGTTCTGAGGGGCTCCAGCAGCAGAGGACGGGCTGGTGATGGAGACTGAGAAGATACTGCTGGGAAGAAGAAACCTGGAAACTAGACACACGAAGTGTGTCTGAGAATAGGGGTAGAGGTCAGCTGTCTAATGTCACTAAGATGTCAAGTAAGATGAAATCTGAGGACTTCACTATCCATTGTATTGAGCAATTTATTGAGTATGGAGCATTTCTGATAAAGTGGTGGGAGTGGACGCCATATTGAAGTGGAGGGTGGAGAAGAGTGGAAAGTTTTGAAAAGTCACTTCAGTACTGGGATGGGTGGATTGAGGTGGTCAGCCTTTGGGAATTGGTCCCAGAAGAGATGTTAAATTTCAAAAGCTTGGAGCCTCACTTTGGTTCCGAAAACATGGATCTCAATGTCAACAGAGAGGAAGAATTGGAAACTTGGCTTGAGGTGATTCCCAGAAGCAAAGAAGAAATGAGTGGGAGTGGAAGGAGCCATCCTGGATTCCCACAGAGACCATGCCAAGATCCCAGCTGCCCTGTGAAAAACCTGAGATGAAGGCCCATATCCCTGCATATTCCTGGTCACACATGCCCCTAGACGGCCTCTCGGGGTTGATGGAGGAACAACCTGAAAGAAACAGAAGTAAAGAAGTATCTCAGGTTAAGAGAACTGGCTTTTGAAGCAGGAAAAAAACAGTATTAAAAATTTATACTTGGCTTCACCAGCTGCTCTCTGTGTGATCTGGGGAAGTATCTAAACATTTCTCTGGATCATAAGACAGAGTCTCCTTTTAGGAGTGTTATAGTATGAAAATGTGTGTGGGTTAGAATGGAGAGAATATGGAATTTGAAAATTCCAGGGGCACCTGGGTGGCTCAGTTGGTTGAGTGTCCGACTTCAGCTCAGGTCATGACCTTGCAGTTCATGAGTTCGAGCCCCGCATCAAGTTCTGTGCTGACAGCTTAGAGCCTGGCGCCTGCTTCGGATTCTGTCTGTCTGTCTGTCTCTCTCTCTGTCTCTCTCTGGCCCTCCCCTGCTCGTGGTCTCTCTCTCAAAAATAAATAAATGTTTTAAAAAAATAAAATAAAATTCCTTTTCCTTATGTTTTCTCTTTTGGGTGCTAACCCTCCAGTTATGAACAAGGCCCTTCCTGAACCTGAGAAGAAAGGAACAATAGGCCATCTTGCTCAGCAGTGCCCGGAGGCAAAGGCATACAGGCATTCCCTCAGGATGGAGCAGTGGGAAACAGCCTGAGGTGTCTACTGAACCAGTTTCACTATCCTGAAGGCCAGAGCTCAGCACAGATTCCTCAGTACCTCCCCCTCCCCAATCCAGCTGGTTCATCTGCCTGAAGGCCCTGGGACAGAAGACCAGCCTCACCTTCTCCCTGCATAGTCCTCTCCCTAGGTGGTGCCATCAAAGGCAAACAGTGGGCCTGCCCAGAGAGCTGGCAAAGCAAGCACACCTGTGCATCATCATCATTATCAAAGCTATTAACACCATGGGCAGTGTGGGTGTGGGGGTTGATAGCCTAGCCTGGTAGCAAGCAGGTGACACCATGCCACAGCAATCATCTGCCCACAGCCAAAGGCCCAGCGGCCCCATTCCGGAGTGGCAGTGTGGATGGAGGGACGTGCCCAGTTGGTAAGCTGCCCTGGCAGTGGTAGGGAGGCTGTCTTCTTTCTCTGGACCCCTAGTCCAGGAGAAGGCTTCCCAAGCAGGGGATCTGCTCTAAACACAGGTCAAGGAGGCATGTGGGGGTTGGTGCATGATGGTTGGGTGGTAGGAGCCAGGAGCTTCCTAGCATGGCCTGAAACATGTCAGATTCCCAGAAAAGTCCCAGAGACTTTGGATGCTCCCTTGGATTTAAAGAACAGATCACAGCTTTCATGGACAAGATGCAAAGGGAATTGAGTAATGGAAAGATTAGTCACATAGCATAGTTCCCTGGGATCCCCCTGGTTGGTAGAGTGTTCCACCAGCTCTGTTATGTGGGGTCTCAGCTCTAGAAAATCCAGGGAAGAGCTTCTCTTGTGTGCCAGTGTCTACTGGCCATATTGGGCAGCCTATCTCCATGGAATCTTCCTTTCCAGAATGGAGATGAAGACCCTGGGCTTTATGTGGTATCTGCTAGCATGAGTTCTATGCCGAGTCCCTTTTGCTTGAACTTGGCCATTGCTGGGCTGTGGTGTAAAGGGCCAGCTACCCTTAGTAGTTGAGCAACCTTGGGCAATTTACTAATCCTCTCTGGGTTTTTAGTCTCTTACCTGTAAAATCAAACTAGAAATTCTATTGCTGCAAAAGGTCAGGGTGATTCAGCTCTACATGATGAGTGGAAAGGAGCATGGGTTTGAATCAGGGAATCCAAAATCTAGCTCAGGCTCCTTGTCACAGACTGGTCCTGCCTCTTTCTTTGCCTGTTTCCTCCTTGCAATGGGAATGGTAGGGACTGACTAGGTGGCTATAAAGATGCCTGATGACCAGTTCTGATCTCATCCCTGCCTCTGGCTGGAATTCTCCCCAGGAGGGGACAGGAGGTCACAGCTGGGGTGAGACCTACCAGCTGGGATGGAGCAGAGCATCCCTGTTTGGTTCTCTGATCCTCTGGAGGTAATAGCAAGGAGGATAATGCCTCTGGTGCTTCCACCAAGAGAAGCCACTTTTCCTCCACAGGTTAATGAGTGCCATGGGCTCTGGCTGGCTGGTAGTCAGGCTGGGTGATCTGCTCAGACTCATCTCCCAGGAGGGAATGGTCACACTGCCAGATTCCCCTGCCAAACTGGGTGCATGAGTCATAGGCTGCTCTCCACCAATGCAGAATGAAGAGCCTTACCTGGACTCCTCTCCAGAAGGGGCATTGAAGGCCATTTTACCAGGAGTCATGCAGAGAGAAACTAAGAGATATGGAGGTAGAAGACTTGGATCAGAAACTCCTTTTTACAGCTTACTAGTTGAGTGATGTTGGTTGAGACTTTTAACCCCCTGAAGAATATAGCTACTATTAAATAAAGATAACTTTTATGAGTTCAATTAGCAAGATGCCTGGCACCTAGTAGGTGCTCACCAAATACTATTTAAGTTTTCACCTGGAGGTAGGTACACTAAGGGGTACAGAGGAGCAAAGACGTTGATCCCCCTAGCCTTCAGGCCCACCAGGAACAGGGTTTGGGGCTGTCCCAGACCCCCAGCTGATCATCTCAGGCCAAAAATTGCCCTGTCTGCTCATCCTGTGTGCTGTGCAAATATCACTACCACTCATGTCTGGCGGGCATGAAGTTGGGGAAGCCCTGGGAGGCCAAGAGCCTGAAGGGCATCGGCAGTTTAGCCATGACTTAGAAGATGTCAGGGCTCAGGCTGTGGGACCTCAGACTCACCATCTGTGAATGGTGGTCAGCCAGGGATGGTACCATTTCTGCAGGAATGGCTGGTATGGGAGGGAGAGTACCCTGCATGCTTGAGGTAGACAGCTTATCTTACCTTTTCCCCACCCATGGTTCTGTTCTTCACACTGCATAACAGAGAATGGAATTTATGTTGTCAAACTCATAGATCAGGAAACCAAGACATGAGGAAGAGAAAATGCTTGTAGATGATAATGGGGAATATCTTCAAATTTAGCCCATATATTCTGGTGCTCATTGACTGGGCCTCCCCAGGGACCAGAATCTGGCCCTTTCCCCATCTACTCTCTGACTTCTGGGAGAGAAGTCCCAGTCCTCAGTCCCCCTCCCCCCCCTCCCAATACTGTGGGTTTCCTATGCATTTCGTCTCTGGAGAGGCCACCAGGTCAGTCTGACTTTGTCAGGCATCAGGCTATGTCCTATGGACCTTTGGCTTGTTTGCAGCAGCAGAGATGGACCCCTCTTCAGCCCTCAGTGCTAGGCAGCCGTGGCTCCCCTAGATCAGGGTCCTTCAGCCCTGGCTGCACATTGGAATCCATTAGTGAGATTTAAAAATAACCAAGTCCTACTGTGGAGCAGTTAATTCAGAATGTCAGTAGGTGAAGCATGGGGATAGGTATTTTTCTTAAAATCTCCCAGGCTATTCCAACCTGCAGTCAGGTTGAGACTACTATGTAGAAGAGTAACAGTGTGACCTTAGGGAAGAGCCATGAGCTGTGTGTCTCCATGTAGCTTTTCTGTTGTTTCTTCCCATCATGCTTCATGATATGGGACCACATGTCTCTCTTTTTCTTGTTTTCTATCCTAAAACATGATTTTTACCCCTTTCATTTTTTCTATTCTATTCTGCTGAGCTGATCTTTTTTTTTTTTTTTTTACAGTGGTTTTGGTGTCTTTCCTTTATTCTGCTATTATTTGTTTATTTATTTATTTAATTATTTATTTTCCATTGGACATCTAGAGAATGCCTGCTACTATAGGCTATGTACTAGCTGCTGGCATATAATAAAGGACAAGAAGGCCAGGTCTCATGGCACGTATGTTCCACTGAGATTTGCCCTGTTGTTCTTTTTTTATTAATAAGGTTGGGATATTTGAAAATGGTATTTTTTTAGACATACATTACTGGTCACTTCTCCATTTGATCTCTTACTTTTTAGTCCTCAGTTAAACTTCTTACTTGATTATAAGCAAAACCTCTGTCCAAAGGAAGCTAAAAAAAAAAAATCAGTTACTTGCATTGGACAATATTTTACATGTGTGTGTACACACAAGTCTTGTGTATACATAGAAACGCTGGCATCTGGATGGCATTTGTAACTGGAGATTCCTAAGCCTTTTTGCACTTCTGTGACGGGGAAGGGTTTGGGAGGACACAGCCTTGGTTAAACCAGTTGTCTTTTTTTCTTTGAAGACTACTCAACCAATGAAGGAAGATTTAGTGAGAGCCTCCTATGCACAGGACGCTGAGTGAGGTTCTCTAATAGAAAGGGGTTCTAGAGGCACCAAATGGCAAGAAGAGAAAGACCCAGCCTCTCCCTCAAGAAGCCCACCAGGGATAGAGGACTATTTCCACACAGAAGGACTGAGTGACTCAAGGCCATCATGGTGAGGGCAAGTAGGTACTTCAGAAAAGTCACAGTTTGGGGAGACAATTCTCAGGGCATTACTGACACTGGTGCAGATTATTCTGAGACAGATAGTTCTGCCCCTTCCCACAGTTCCGGTGTGAACCTTCCCCTTCAAGTTGTGGGTTTTCCATAAAATAAGCACCATTGGGAACTTGTCCCATCCTAGATGACAGGCTGTGGACACATACTTCTGTCACATTGGCAGAGCTCACCCCAGGAGCCAGGGATTAAGGTTTTCCTTGTTGAAAAAAGAGGACAATTTCCCTTACTCTCTACTCACAACTGCTAATAAGTTTGATTTGTACTTTCTTCCCAAGGCCCAGAGCCAACCATAGGCACTGTTTCTAGCTGCTAGCACAGGGAATGTGGTCTAGCTGCATCTTTAACCAGAGGGAGGAATAAACCTGTTTTCTCTTTCTTGAAGCCTAGGGACTTCTCTGTGGGACTGATCTATGGATGTCTGAGGGAGTGGTTTTCGTGGTTTTCCTTTTTTTTTTTTTTTTACTGACCCATATGAAGAAATAAATACATATTGCATCACTGCCTGTAACTGAAACAGGTTTCTCAAAACATTACTTACCTTTAGTATATGCAATGCCCTCATATATTTGATACTCTATTTAATTTTTTTTAATGTTTTATCTATTTTTGAGAGCGAGAGAGAGCGTGATCAGGGGAGGGTCAGAGAGAGTGGGAGACACAGAATCTGAAGACAGGCTCCAGGCTCCGAGCTAGCTGTCAGCACAGAGCCTGACGCAGGGCTCGAACCCACAAACCGTGAGATCATGACCTGAGCCGAAGCCGGACGCTTAACCGACTGAGTCACCCACACGCTTCTCTGTTTAATTTTTTTAAATAGATTGATCATCCACCAAATTAAATTCATGGGATAATCATGGGTTGTAACCCCAGTTTGAAAAACATTCTTCTGAGGCCAGTGCTGCTTTAACCCGCATGGGCCTTGTGGCCGAGACTTGGCCTAGCACCCCCTTGTGGATTTCTGGACAACAGGAAGCACTCAGCTTCTGAGATTCCTTCTGGGGGAGGCTAGGACTGCCATCCCTGGAAGATTTGAATCCATGGGCCTGTGCCTTTCCCAAAAGGAACAGCTGCTAAATGTTGCTAAAATCTGAAATGGATCTTCTTCCCTCCTCTAGGATATGTCCTCTTAGGATATTTTAGCAGCAAAACTCAGTGAAGAAAAGTTAAAAAGTGATGGAGCTTGCCTCTGGCTTTTGACAAGCACTGGTCCCCTAGTTTTCATAGCTGCTAGTAGATGATCAGCTAATTAAACTAATGCACGCGAAGAGCACTGACAGTGCCTGGTAAGAGTGTCCAAGAGATATTATCCCCACCCCCCTCCCTGCCTCACAGATGATGAGGATTCCTTGATGTGTTGACAGAACTTCAAGATTTCTTATATCTCAGAGGGAATTCAGTCTTTCCTATCCTAAAATGCCTCATAAAGGGTAAAAAATGTTTTTTAGCTCATTTCTCAATGTTTCTAAATGTAAAAGAGGTTGGAGGTCGGTGTGTGTGCCAACCCCATGGGGCCATGGTGGTTGTGCTGAGGAGCGTTAAGAGGTGGATGCAAATGAACAGATTGTAAAGCCAGGCTATTGCTGTCCATTTCCCATGATGTGTCCTACCCTACCTCCAATGGGCCCAAGTTGACTGGGAACTTGTGACTTTTCATTCAGTCCACGCATCAGGGGAGCTTCTTAAAGCTGCTGGTGGCGTGGAGCTGGGAGGGACTCCTGCCATCCTTAGTAGTGAGACAACAGCTTTGGGTCTCCTGTTGAGCTTCGGCCAGTTAGTGAAGATAATAAGAGTCCAATGGTCAGGAGCATCTATGCCCAAATGGCTCTTGCATACACCTTCTTGGGTATATTTTCTTCTCCCTCCTCTGCGTGTGCTGCTCTCTGCCAGGCTCTGGAACCAGCCCTTGGCCAGATGGGCCTATTGCAGTGGCGTCCATCCACACCAGATGTGACCTGATACCTCTGTGCGGCTTTGAGGCTAAGGCTTTGGCATGGCTAAATCAGTGCTCACCCACAAGTCACATTTTATTGACCAGATGAGAAAGGAAGATAATACCTTAATATCAGAGAGCCAGGAACAAAGGGCCGCCCACTTAGACTTCACTTTATACTCAAGATGACCAACCTATAACTGAGATTTTTAAACATACAGGAAAAAAAAATGTCAGCAGATGAAGATCCAAGGTTGAACCATAGCTCCGGGTCCCTAGCTGGACCTCAGAAGTCTGGCTCTCAGCCTTGCTGCCGTAACAGTGGCCAAAATGCAAGGATGATTTAAATATATTTGACCATGTTACCCAAAGGCAAATGTTACTTTGTATTTGTGGAAAAATTTTAAATTTCACCCCCAAGCATATTTGTCACTGAGGCTTTAAATTCCAACTCTGCCCAGTTTAGACCCTGTCCAGCATTTCAACTTCAGTTGCCCAAAGCAAAATGCTAATTCCGTCAAATGCATTCCAAAGGCTCACCTCTCTGGCTTGTATTTCTCAATTCAGCTTGCAAATGATCAATGTGTGGCGTGCACAGTAGTCTAACACTCCTGGCTACCCATGGCTTTGGAAGAGAGGGCAGAAACAGACCTTTCTGGATCACGTAGACTGGAAAACCCAGCTGCGCTCCTCAGACGCTAAGAGATGTCACATTTGGAGGGGGCTTTATGGTTTACAGTTGTTACTAAGTACGTTCACTCCATTAATGAGTTTTATTTCCATGACTTACAGCTGAGAAGCTAAGGCCACATCAAAGGACTCACCTGAGATCTCACAGGTGTGGTTAATCTGAAATCCCAGCCTTGTATTTCCAATCCCAAGCTCCTCCCAGCAGGCCAGTGACTCGACACTGGTGATTTTTGGACGTCCATGATTCTGGAAGGCCAAAAAGGGGACTATGCAGTCTTGGTCTTTTGGTGCCTTTGTCTAGAACATGCTACCCATCTTTGACCTATCTACCTTAAGAGAGATCTTCTGCCTAAATGTTAATATTTATCATTTACAGCCGGCCACTGCACCCTTTCAAAGGTGAACACAGTAAAATTTATGACAGGAGCACTAGCAGATAACAGAGGAGCATAAAAGCAGGAGGGAGTGTGGCAGCCTCCACCTACGCAAACGATTCATCCAAGGCTGGGACACCCGGAGGATTCTGGCATGGGGATGCGGCCACACATCTTCCTTCTGGGGCTGCTGTTGCTTCTGGGACAAGGTAAGGCTGCCTTTTGCTCAACAAGCAACTCATGGGTCAGGCGGCTGGTGTCCTATGTTGTTTAGAGCTTGAGAGAGGAATATTTCTTTTTCATGAGTGCAGAATGCACAGGTTAGATCCAAGGAGACTGGAATGCTGAGATTTAAGTGCCCACAGCTGTGGGGCAGGAGGTAGGTCTGGAGATAGGTGAAAGTGCTGTTGGGTAACAGCTCTATGGTGCAGAATAAAAGCCATCGGTAGAGGGAGTCACAAAGAAACTAGTTCTCTGCTGTGTGGCTGTGGGCAAGTTCTAACTCCCTGGACCTTGACTTTTGCTTTCTCATCCTTCGAATGGTAGTACTACTATTTATGGGCTTTGTTTCCTTTTTGTGAAAAGGAAAGAGGAAGGTAGGTCTGAGGAATGAGTGGGCTGCTAGTCAGAGCTTTGGCTTTCTCCTGAGCTGATGATCAGGAGAAGACTGTGCCTCTGCCACATCCCAGTTACCTCTTTTCTCCTGACCTCTGGCTCTTTGTTTGGAAAGCCTTAAAGATGATTTTTTGCCCTCTCCATATGAGAGGCCTGGGCGCAAAGTGGGAAGGTGCTTTCCCTCTAGCCCCCAGAGGTCTGGTGGGGTCCAAGCTCCCTTCTCGCTACTTACCTTGGACAGGTTTGTTACCCCCCTCTGATGGGGGGGGTATGGGTGTGAGGGAGGGGGCTGCATGGTGTTCAGGGGTGCAGGGTGTGAGGCAAGGGGAGGATGACAATGCTTCCTATGCCTAGTGCCCAGGGTTGTCGCATTTTCCTGATTGCTAAATGAGGCAAAGGAACTTTTTCCTTCATATTTGATCCGTATGAATTCCTCTTTTGTGAAGTGACTATTCAAGTATGTTCCCCATTTTTATATAGGTTTTTCCGTTTTTCTCATTGATTTGAGGGTTTTTTTTATACATGCTGTGCACTTGCTCTTTGTGGGTGATAAGAATAGCAATGTTTTCTGAACCTTGTCTTTCTGTTCTCTTTATGAAGACTTTAGATGAGTAAAATTCTGCATGTGGGGGAAATGGAGATGACCCAAATGAGAACAAATGGAGACAATTCAGAGGTTGCTGAAGCAGGGAAGGCAGCAACCTTCACTTTGTTTGGGGGAGATCCAGAGACAGGCAAGGTGTGGGAAAGCTTGACAGTGAAAAGGGGAAGGACTCAGGTGCGCTCTGACTGGAGGCCGTTTCCATGGGGAAGCGGGAGGTGGGCTGATGAGAAATGAGGCATCTGACGTGATTCATTTGGGGAATATATTTGGCTTTCTCTGGTTGGTCCTGAGTTGGAAGCAGGGACAAAAAGTAGGGAAGCTGCAATTGGGGACCATGTCCTCACTGTTCTAGACTGATGGTGCAGGGGTGGGGGTTGGGCTTCCTGCTGGTGTGTTGGTCAGAGTTCAGTTTCATCTGTGGTCTGGCTGTTGTCTGGTGTTCAGTCTCTTTATTTCTAAAGTTTTTGATATTATACTCTGGTTTCTCTTCAGATTGCATAACTCTTTCACCTGTTACTAAAGTTTTTAATCTTTTCCTCCATGGTTTGTGCTTTTTTGGGTCTTATTTAAGAACTCCTCTCCTGCCTTGAGGTCTTGATGATATTATCCCATATCTCCTTCTGAAACTTCATAAATTTGCTTTTCTCATTTGGGTCTTGAATTCACCTAGGTAGTGTAAGAGAGGAGCCCACTTTTACACACTTCCTTTCATGCAAATACCTAGTGTTCTCCACACCACTTATGGAGAAGTCCATGGTTTCCTCACTGCTGTGAAGAGCCCCGTCTGTGCATATGGAAAAAGCTCAGGTGTGCTGGCATCCGCTCAGAACTCAGCTTTATTCATCCATTTGTCACCCCTGTGCCAACAGCACATTGTCTTAATTCTGTAGCTTTATAGTAAGTTTTGTTATTGGAGGAAACAGATCTATTTTTTTTTCTTTTTAAAAATGACTTGACTTTGATCTTCCATGTACATTTTACTGTCAATTTCTACCCCTCAAAAAACCTGCTGGGATTTCGATCAAAATTGCTTTGAATTCTATGAATCAAGTTAGGGACAACTAACATCTTTGCATTATTGAGCCTTCCAATCATGAACATATATTTAGATCTTAACTGCCTCTTGAAGTTTTATAGTTTCTCTGGTGAGGACTTGCATATGTTTTGTTTAATTTATTCTTAGGCATACGACATTTTGTTGTCTGACAAATGGATTTTTAAATTTATTTTGGAAATGTTTATTTGTATACAGAATTGATTTCGATATATTGATTTTGAACCCAATTAAATTCTTATAAATTTTAAGAAGTAATCTGCATATTCTTTTGGATTTTTCTATATACACAACCCTGCCAATATAATGACAGTTTTGTTGCTCTCTTTTTAACCTAAATACAGTTTATTTCTTTTACTTTTCTTCCCTGTGCTGGCTCCACTACGATTTTTCACAGAAGTGATGTTTGGGGGCATCCTTATTCCCAAGTTCAAAAAGAAAGTGTTTAACATTTTGTCACCATGTATGGTGTATGCTATAGACTTTTCTGTAGATACTCTTTATAAGACTAAGCAGTCCTATTTTATTACTAATTTGCTAAGAGATTTGTAAAAAATCATGAGTGGATATTGGGTTTTACCTAATTTTTCTGCACTTGAGAATTTTATATGTTGACTCCATTAAATTTGCTACTTTGATGAATTAAATTAATTGACTTTATTATTTTATTCATTTTTTTCAGTCATTGCTTATTAGATTTACAGTAGACCACACATTGTATTTACTTACCCTGTCTTTTTCATCTCTTTTAATCTAGAATCGTTCTTTGGTCTCTTGGTTTGTTTGTTCTTTTGTGTCCTTGAAAACTTTAGGCTGGCTTTTTGTGTGTATGCACTTCAATTTGGATTTGTCCAATTTTTTTTTAATTGCTGGAATCGGATTAAACTCTTTGGGAAGAAATAAAAAATAGATCATGTTTTGTCCTTGATGTATTGCATTGGGGATACATGTGACATTGGTAAATACTCTAATTGATTGTGTTGTTTGGTAATTTGGTTAAGGTGTGCCTGCCAGATTTCTCCATTGTAAAGGTGCCTCCCCCTCCCCCCATGTGATTTATAAGTTATCTGTGAGGAGACACTGTGATATGCTATGTGACTATTCTTCTACCCAATGGTTTTCCCATCCGCTAATGATTCTTGCTTAAATTGATTATTACCAGGGTGACTGTTAAATGATTTTTAAAATGTATCTCTTTCCTTCTAATCTTATTAGTTGGCATTCCCCCATTAAAAGAAAATAAGAGATTCTCTTCTCTACCCCATTCTTATTGTTTTATCTTTTTAATATAAAATTTATGGGTTCTTTTATTTAAAATTTTTTTAACTTTTATTAATTTTGAGAGAGTGAGAGAGAGAGAGAGAGAATGAGGAGGGGTGGGGCAGAGAGAGAGAGGGAGAATAGAATCTGAAGCAGGCTCCAGGCTCTGAGCTGTCAGCACAAGGCTGACGTGAGACTTAAGCCCACATACCATAAGATCATGACCTGAGTCTGATGCTTAACTGACTGAGCCACCCAGGTGCCCCTATGGATTCTTTTAATAATCAGGTTGCTATTCCTTTTGATGCTCAAGAAATTATGGATTTGGCCAGCAAGACCCCTTCACATTGCCTCCTGTGTCCCTATCCATTTTTAAGCACCTTTTAGTTTTATGGAACAAGCTATTCCAACTAATCCTGTATTTTTCCAGTCTCAGCCATGCAGTTAGCCATTTCTTCAACGTTCCAATTGATGGGGGATTTTATTTAGAAGCCAAGATTCGGTGCTAGGGGTGTTCATTGCTGCTGGAGTGCCATTATGTCCAAGCTCACTCAGTGGACAGAGCTAGGAAGCATAGTTTCCCTTTTAAAAAATAAATGTATACAGATTATGTCTAGTTAGAATCCGCCTTTTATCTCCTTCCTCCGTTTCAGATTGTTTTTGTCCTTCTTCCACAGTGTAAACCAAGGTTACAAAAACATCACTAAGGGTTGCCTGGGTGGCTCAGTCAGTTAAGCAAAAACATCAATAAATCTTTTTTGTTTACTGAATCCTGTGATACACACAACATAACATCAGAGCTACTCTAAAATAGTACCAATAACAATGATTTCTTGCCATTCTTTCATCCTTCGAATATATCACACTCAAGGTGTATAATCAAAATACTTTGTTCAAAATCTCTGGGATTAATTCCATTTCTTTTGTTTTCATTGTATGGTTATCTATTGGACATATAGTTAAGTTTGTCTCTGTATTCAGTTATGGGATTTCTCCCATTCTTGTTCATTTTTCTTTATTTTTTGAATATATAAAACACTAACATGGTTCAGAAGTGAGAACTTTGTGGAAAAAATGCACTCCTAGAAGTCTCATTTTCTCTAGCCCTTTCTTCCTACCTATTCCTGTAGGTAACCAATTTCATTATTTTCATATCTTTTCTAAATTTCTTTTGCAAGCATACTTTATTTTTTTTTCCTTCTTGCACAAATGATAGCCCGATGTATACTTTTTCGTGTATTTTAATTTTCTTCCCTCAATATATCCTGAAATTATACTGTATCTATTTGGATCATTTTCCTTTTATCCAATCGTAGACTATTCCACTATTACCATATATATTCAACAAGTCTCTTAATGTGGGCATTAGCTTGTTTTCAATATTTTGCTATTATAGGTAATGTTGTCATGAACAATCATGTGCATATGTTTTTTTCATGTTGTTGGAAGTATAGCTTAGGGTAAGATCCCAGAACTGGGGTTTCTGAGTCAAAGGGTAAATATACATAGTTTCATTGGATGTTATCAAATTTCCCCCCATACAGATTGTACCATTTTACATTCCCACTGGCCGTGTATATACAGAATGTCGTCTTCTCCGTAGCTTGATAATATCATGTATGGTCAAGCTTTAGAATTTTTGCAAAGGTCACAGGTAAGGAATAACGTATTTCTTTTACATTCTCTGATTACAAAGGAAGTTGAGTATCTTTTCTTATTTTTAAAGACCATGTGGTCTTAGGTTCCAAAAAAGCAATGAAAAAGATTAAGTCCCAGTGTGCTAGCACTTTTCAAATCTTTGCTTGCAAAATGTTTGATAACAACCCATCGGCTGAAGTAATTCATATGGACAACCCCAGTGTAAGTGGTAGAGAAATAGACTTCTCTTGCCAGAAGGAACAGCAAAGTTACATTGTAAAGTGACATGGATCCACAGATAGGAGGAATTTGTGGCCATTTTGTAGTGGCCTGCCTTCACTGCTCTTTTCTTCCGGGTTTTTAATAGCTATTTTTGCATGTTTATTTTCCCAAACGAACTTTAAAATCAATTCGTCTAGCTTTAGAAAAAAAAAATCCATTGGTACTTTTATTGAAATTGACTTAGATTTGTAAAATGAAACTAGCTTATTCAGAAGTATTTAATTTTTATAATTATTATAAATGTTTTTTATTCTCTTCCACTATACTTCCAACTGGGCCAGCTCATATATTGATATATACAAAGGCTTTTACATTTTGTATGTTAATTTTATACTTTCTATCTTGCTACATTATTATACCTTTTGAATTAGTTTTATCATTAAATCTTTAGAGCAATTATAAACCCATATCATTAACAGATAAGAGATAGTTTCTCTTTTCTAATTCTTCTACCTGTATTTATTTTTTTCCTGATTGTGTTGGCTAATATTCCGATACAATATGAAATAGCGGTGGTGATAGTGGCAATTCTCACCTTGTTCCTGA
>NC_043703.1:143294820-143302327 GCF_006229205.1 Suricata suricatta | reverse complement strand
ACACACACACACACACACACACTGCATATTCTGTATCCATTCATCAGACCAGCCACATTTGGGCTTTTCCCATAATTTGGCTATTGTTGATAGCACTGTTAATAAACATTGGGGTACATGTGCCCCTGTGAATCGGCACTCCTAAATCCTTTGGATAAATTCCTAGTAGTTCTATTGCTGTGTCATAGGGTAATTCTAGTTTTAATTTTTTGAGGAACCTCCACACTGTTTTCCAGAGCAGTTGTATCCATTTGCATTCCCACCAGCAGTGCAAGAGGGTTCCCATTTCTCCTCGCCAGCATCTCTTGTTTCCTGAGTTGTTAATTTTAGCCACTCTAACCTGTGTGAGGTGGTATCTCAGTGTGGTTTTGATTTGTATTTCCCTGGTGATGAGTGATATTGAGCCTCTTTTCATGTGTCTGTTGGCCATTCATACATTCCATATGTCTTCTTTGGAAGAGTGTCTATTCATGTCTTCTGCCCATCTCTTCACTGGATTATTTGGTTTTCTTGGGTTTTGAGTTTGGGAAGTTCTTTATAGATCTTGGATACTAGCCCTGTATCTGATATGTCATTAGCAAATATCTTCTCCCATTCCCTGATTCTGTTTTTTAAATGGTTATACAATTATTCATATTCTTATTTCTTATAAATATGTTTTGGAAAGTTTTGTTTCTCTAGGAATGTGTTCAAGTACATCTTCAAGGGTTTTTTTGCATACATTCAATTTCTATTGTTATCTCTTTGATATCTGTAGCTTCTGTAGTTATGCCCCTTTTTGTTTCCAATACCGGTTATTTGTGACTTCATCTTTTTTCTGTGATTCATCTTGTCAGAGGTTTGTCTACCTTCTTAGTTTTTTCAAAGAACTAACTTTTTGGCTTTATTGATCTCCTGTGACCTAGTTGTCTATTGCTGCAGAGCACATTACCATAAATTGTATTGACAAATGGCAACCATTTTATTTACTCACAAGTCAGTGGGTCTGCAATTTAGGAAGACCTCAGTGGGGCATTTTGTCTCTGTTCCACATGGTATTGTGTGGGATTGACCTGGAGGATCTAAAATGACATGTCTGTTGACTTGGTACTGGGGTGTCTTGGTCCTCCTTCATGTGGCCTTTCTATAAGGACAACCTGGGCTGGGTACAGAAGTACCTGATGACTCGGGGCCCTAAATAAGCAAAAATAGAACACATAAGACCTCTTAATGCCTAGGCCCAAGAGTCATTTCTGCTGCTTCTATTGGTCAGTGCAAACTTCAGGGCCAGTCTAGATATAGTGGGAAGGAAATAGACTTCACCTCTTGTGGAGAGGAGTGGCAAAAGTCATATTGCAAAGGGGCCTGCGGGATGGGAGGAAATGTCATGGTCATCTTTGGAAAAAACACACCACAGTCTAAATTGTATGTTTGTTTCCTATTTCATTAATATCTGTGAATTAATCTTGCTTGACATTTATAGTCTTTCTTGAATCTACGGCTTGATATCTTTCATAAATTTTGAAAATTCTCAGTGAATATCTCTTGAAATACTGCTTCTACTCCATTATTTCTGTCTTTTCCTTCCATAGTGCCAATTAAATGTATGTTTGGTTTTCTCTATATACCATGTCCCTCAGCCTCTTTCCCAACTGTACCATTTTTTTGTTTTTCTATACTGCATTCTACGTAATTTATTATGACACGTGTCCTCATTTATTCATTCTTTCAGTTGTGTCCTATTTGCTGTTAGGCCTGATCATTAGAGATTTTGAAAATATTTTTCAAACATAATTTACATGTATTTCTGTATCATATTTACAATGTTACTTTTTAAAATAATTTTGTGTTCCCATAAATATCCTCAATTTTTTTCCAAAGTCGTGGATCTGTTTCTACTGTATTTTGTTATTCTGCTGATTTTTTTCCTCTGGATAATTTGTTTCTCTCTTTGCTTAGTTATCTGTTATTGTGTGCTGCTCAGACTCCTCAAAGAGTTATTTGTAGACTCTTTGGGGCCTAGGATGAAGATGCTTGTCTTCAGAGACTATATAAATGTCATTCTGTTGAGCACTGGGGACATTACCATTTAAGGATCACTTCAAATTAAACTCACAGTGTGAAGTTCTTTAGAACAGCCAGCCAAGCCACTGTCCACATATAACGGCTCCCCTTCAAGAGGGATCTACTGGTGTCTTGGTCTGTTAAGTATCTGACTCTTGGTTTCAGCTCAGGTCATGATCTTGGAGTTTGTGAGTTTGAGCCCCCCATCAAGCTCTGTGCTGACCGTGTGGAGCCTGCTTGGGATCCTCTCTTCCACTCTCTCTCTGCCCCTCCCCCACTTGCTGTCTTTCTCTCAAAATAAGTAAATAAAAACTTAACCAAAAAAGAGGGATATACTATTATCCTCAGTTTACAGATGAGAAAACTGAGACTCAGAAATCAAATAACTTCCCCAAGGTCATCTAGCTATAAGTACAGGAGCCAGAGTTCAGTCCTGAGCCGAGTCCTGAGTCAGGGCTTTTTGCCACCACCCTGTATTACAGTCCAGCCCAAGGAAGGGAAGAGTCATAATTCGGCTTTTATTTAAGCTTTGAGATGGGCTCAACAAACAACACACATAGAAATAGGTTCCTGGTCTGAACGTTTGGGTGTATAAAACTGGAACATCATTATGGGAAAATTGCAATTGGCAAAAGCAAGTTGCCAAAAAACCACTGTATTAAAAAAAAAAAAAAAAAGTACAATTTTGCTAGAGCTCATTTTCCTTGAATGGGTCAGCAGTTCCCAGGGAGACTGTCTGGCTGTGGAATAGAAACTCCCCACCTTGATAGTGTAGCCAGGCCTGTCACTGGCAAGCCAAAGGTAGGAGCGTGTGAGGAAAGGAATACCTCTTTTCTCATTAGAACAAGTAAAGCCAGTCAATGTTTGTTTTACAGGGACCTAGAGTGGTTCCTGGAGGTTGCCAGCCAACCCTTCTAGAAATGCTCTTCCCAAATAAGGGTAGAGAGCAACCCTGGAGAGCTTCTGGTAGCCTAAGTTCTTCTAGTTATTGATGAGAGAGGGGTGGGGACTTGCTTGGGTCACATGTCCAGTTGGTGGCCGAGCCATCCTTGGAACTCTGGTTTTGGACTCTCTTCTATATCAGATGCCTCAGTCCCCATCTCCCCCCTGCTCCAACTCACTTGCCTCCAAATTCCTGCTGTGAACAGCATGCCCAGGTAAGGGGTTCTCTCCCGGGGGAAGGGGGGGGCGCTCAGGAGCCATACTTTCCTGGGATGTCATCTGTAGCTTGTAGATTTTTAGGATTTTATTGTCAATCATCCTTTTCATCAAGTTGCATTTTTGCTACTGTCAGTTAACTGTCTGAGGGCTCTTCTAAGAATCTGAGTTGAGCTGAGCCTGGCTGGCAGATAATAAACCAAAAGAAGGAACCCTCAGGAGAGAGAGAGCTTATTTGCATAAAATCACCAGAGAAGAATTAAGTACCAAAATAGGTGAAGTAGCTGTAATGAAAGCAACAGGCTTCAGAGAACTGAGAGGTGAACGTGGGCTGGAGAAGTTTCCCGTGGGAGGGAAACTCGGTGGAGCTCTGAAGGCTGCGTGGGATCCAGATAAACACAGGCGCAGGGAGGGCACGCGAGTGGAGAGCCGCACATTCAGAGAGGAAGTCGAGGTTGCTAGTGCAGGGACCAGGAAGCAGGTCCACTGAGTGGAGGGCAGGGTTAGTGTCAGGGGAGGATTTTGAAATCCCAAGACAATAGAGATTATCATAATATCTTTTGGCTTAAAGAGACTTCTAAAAGGACTATTCCCCTTTTATTATTTTATCTTATATTTTTTTTAACATTAACAAAACTGAACCCTTGGGCAGGTTAAGTTAAGTGACTTGTCCAAGGTCACACAGCAAACCTAGAATTTAGATTTGTTATCGTGGGAAGCGGGGGGCTATTACAGAGTCTTCAGCAGGGGAGTGGCCTGATCCAAGTGGTATTTGGGGCAAAATGCGCCTGCCAGCTGCAGACCTAAAAGGTCATGTGTGGAAAGAGGCAGCACACGGGTAAATTTGTGTGCCTGGCTCCCAGAAAGAAGCCCAGGAGGGAGTTTGCTTGGTTCTAGGAAGGCCAAGTGCTTGTCTCTGGCATTAGGCAACCATGTCCTTTTGTGTTCTTGCACCTCAGAGGGAACAGTGGTCCTCAGGCCATGCCCTTCTCTTCACACCAGAACCTCCCAGTTGTCTCTGAGAAGAGACGTTCCTGGTTGTGGGGAGGGTGGACCGTGAGGCCCCCACACAGCGCCCTGATATTCCCCTCCTGCTGGAGCTCACCAATAACTGCTACCACCCCCATCCACCTGGGAGGGTCCCCGTTAAACCTCTGACCGGAGCTGGCATGATCGTGGAGGAGATGAGCATGGGAGGGGTCAGAGCTCTGGCTGGCCGCTGCCGAGGCACCCCTGGCTCGCCTTCACCATGGCACCCTCTTCTTCCGGTTGTTCTTCCTGGCTCTGGGCCTACCTCAGTTGTTCCCACGAGGAAGCTGGGGAAAACAACTTACAAGCAAAGCCTTCCTTGTCTGAGGTCATGACGAGCAAAGGGCAAAACCTTAAGTCAACTGTGGATATACTCTCTCTCCTGTTCGAACTCCTCCCTAAAGACTTCTTCCCCCTCTCTGGACACAGGGTGTATGATGTTGGATACTGGGTGCGCATCAGGAGGTGGAGACAGGAGGGTGCACTGGTCTGTGTCCGGGGTGGAATCCGTAATGGGTGGTGGTGTCTCCTTGCAGTCATCAGCACAGGCCATGGAGCACTTAGAGAGTGTCGGTTTGGGACTTTGCAAACCATCTCTAATGTCTCTTGTATAATCATCAGACTAGAGGAAGTGTCTACCCAAAGGTTGTGACCATTTTAATCCTATTGTCATTCTTTGGCATGTCTGATGATAAATTGAGATTGAGGAATTAGGACAGCTTAAAAAACAAAACAAAACTGGTCTTACAGATCTGACAAAAGAATAAATTTCCATATTCTGGAATTCAGGCGATAGAGCAACACAGACAATAAGCCTTTTAAGAACATTCTTTTAAAAAGACTTTGGTCCTGAGGAAAGCATATCAGACTACGTTAAGGAGAATCAAATTCCACATCATGGCCTTTTCAGTAACTTGCTGAGTGATCTTTGGCAAGTTTGCTAACCTCTCTGGGTCTTAGTTTCCTGAGACATTAAGTGAGATGGTGTCAAAGATCTGCCCACTTTGGCCATTCTAGAATTCTTTTTTTCCTTTAAATTTGTTTTAATGTTTATTTTTGAGAGAGACAGAGCACAACTGGGAGAGGGGCAGAGACAGAGGGAGACACAGAATCTGAGGCAGGCTCCAGGCTCTGAGCTGTCAGCACACAGCCTGTTGTGGGGCTCGAACCCACAAACCATGAGATCATGACCTGAGTCCAACTCAGACGCTTAACCAACTGAACCACCCAGGTGCTCCGCCATTCTAGAATTCTAAGACAAATGTTCAGAGGGAAGTCTAGCTACCCTAGAAAGATTCTCTGGTCCTCACTGTCCGCTTCCACAGACTATGAGATGTGACCACCAAAGCACCACGTTGAGGGAGCAATGCCGACATCCTGTGACCCTCAGAGTGCAGGCGGTCCTCGTGTTGGAGCAGCAGCCGAGCATGACTTGTGGTTTTTGACTCCACTCCCATAGGCAGTCATGTGTGGCGTCTGCTCACAGGTCGGCAACAGCATTCTGCAGGCCCTTGGGTGTGAATGGGGATGAGGTCCTCCAGATAATGCCTGGAGGACGTGCTTACAGCCCAGATAGTACAGCCAGTATGTGACTTGAACCCTCCCCTTCCCAGGTCACCGGGACAGCTCACTGCTTGGTGGATGGCACTGCTAGTCCAAAGCCTGCCCCTGCCCTTGCTGGCATGGTCTGTGTGAGCTGGTAGAAGTCACCTTGCCTCTCTGAGCCTATAAAAATGTTAACAGGGTCATAAATCCTGCCACTTACTTACCCTGTAGGGTTGCTGTGAGGACGTTATGCTTTTCAAAGAGCCTGAGAATTTAATGTACACTGAAGAGTGGCCTTAATTGCACATGCGTTGGCCTTAAAAGTCCTCCCCTTCTGCCCAAGGCAAGAGCCTTGCTTTCATCTAGGGAGACAAGCCACTCCTAGCATGTGTGCAGCCCTCTTCTGTTCACACAGAAGTTTCCTGTTCTTTGATCCTTGAAACCTCAAGAAGAAGGCTAGGAAACCAGTTGTATCCCCATTTGACAGATGAGGAAGTCAAGGTTCAGAGACATTAATTCTTGATTAATGTCACAAAATGGCTGTCTTTCCTCAAGGCAGGGATAGGGATGGAAAATTGTGCCCCAGACACAGTGTAAGTGGAAAAACATAAAGGAAACCTATAAATTAAGAGAGCATGAGCTGTTTTAATTTTGCTTTTGAAACCCCCCTACTTCCCCCTGGCCTGCTGTTGGTCTAACACACTCTGGGTTTTTCTGAAGAGTTGGGGCTCAACCTCACAGGTGCATCGCTCAAAGGGCTTTTAAAAACTGGTGCCCAGCGTACCCAGGCCCCACCCCAGACCAACCAAATCTGTGCCTCTGTCTTGGGGGGCTAGGCAGCAGGTGATGGGTTGAGGACCTTTGCTTCAGAAGGTGCTTCCCTAAAGGCACTCATGTGTGACTTTACCTCGTCAGGCCTGATGCTCTCATAGCCCTTTGTTAGTTCCAGGACCCCAGTGGCCATGGCTCTTCCCACTTGGATGACTGATCTCAGCCAGTCCTGTTTCTCTGAGTTTGCACAGATGTCTTCCTCTTTCATTCCCATCAGGGTGGAAAAGTACATGTTTTTTTCCCCTTACTGACCTTATTGAGTTGGGAGTTTTTCAGAGAGCTCAAAGCCCTCTATAAATCTGTGAGCTTGAGGCCAAAACAATCTTCCAAAAGAGAAAAATTCATGGGGTTCAGTCATGCTACAAGGCCTTTGATAATTTCTTCCACAATACCTAGGGGTGCTGCGGGAAGAGGCAAGAATTTTTTTTCAATTTGCCTGGTATGAAGTGGAGAAATGGAGTGAGGGCCAAGTCATTCCAGGAGTCAGTGGGGACAGCACCAAGGGGTCCTCAGTTTCTTCCATTCTGAACACTTAATGTTTAGATTCCAGATAGAGTTACTCCAAGCAGTTACCATGGGCAATTCAGATCATCAGGTTAAAAACATGAACTCTGGGGGTTCCTGGGTGACTCTGTCATTTGAGTGTCCGACTTTGGCTCAAGTCACGATCTTGCAGTTGTGAGTTTGAGTTCCACATTGGGCTCACTACTATCACCGCTATCCATGTGGAGCCCACTTTAGACCCTCGGCCTCTCCCCTGCTCACACTCTCTCAAAAATAGACATTAAAAAAAAAAACCCAACATATGAACTCTGTAGTTGTATGAGGAAATCACAGAATATTGAGGTTGGAAGGGTCTGAAAAATGGTCTGTGCTAACCATCATTCTGGTATTGAAATTA
>NC_043703.1:143292626-143294720 GCF_006229205.1 Suricata suricatta | reverse complement strand
CAAAACCCAAAATATTGACTATCTGGCTCTTTGCAGAAAATGTTTGCCAATGCCTGCTCTAGATCTTAAGCTGTGACTTACACTTAACTTGTTGGCTATGAGCACGGCCCACAGAGCCAGACTGCCCATTTTCAAATCCTGTGATCACCACTTGCTAACCGTGTCACCTTTAAAATATCACGTAACCTTTCTGAAGCTGTTTCTTATCTATAAAGTAGAGATAATAGCATTTATCTCAGAAGGCTGTCTTGAGGATTAATGAATTATTTCATGTAAGTCTGATGCATAGAAGCTGCATATAAGTGTTAGCTGCCATATACATTTTTATCCAGCTTTCACAAATAAGTCTTGCATCCCTGTCTGCTAATTCATCAACCCCGCCACTCCCAGAGTGATGATCATCTTAAAATATACATTAACACTCATCTCTTTGGAGATTAGTCATGGCTCCCTGTTGCTCCTGGAGGAGTCTGGCATTTGCAGCTCCATAGCCCAGCTTCCCACCTCTCCCCTCCTCTCCCCTGCCCTCTGCTCCCCTACCCTCCAGTTACAAATCTGCTCCAGGCTTTTCCACCATTCTGTCCTTGCCCACAGCCCTGTGCTCCCCTGTCATGTGGCTCTTTCTGCCCAGAAAATTTTCTGGGAATGTAAGGATCATCACTGAAATCTGGGGCAGGTCACAGCAATCATTCCTGCTACGAGCTCCAATATGGAGACCAGTTCCTGATCCCACAGTGGGCATGAAATAGAAATATACTCTTGCTGCTTGTGAAACTTCAGATAAATACATTTCAGGGTCAAAAGAGAAAGCTGCAGAAGACGGCAGTAGTAGAAAAGAAAGCAGGCCTTCTCCCCCAAGTGAGGCCCCCCTTTGTCATTGTCTTATTCTCTTTGGGGCTTCTCACACAGTATACCCTTAGAGAGTGCACCAGAGGCAGAGAACTGGGCAAGGAGAAGTCAGAAGACGCAAGGGATCGAGATTTCTGATTTTGTATCAGTATCATAAATGTATCACAAAGCTGTTAAAATGAACATCAAGATTACCTAGCAACATAAAGAACGCTCATGATACAATACTAAAAGGAGCTTGCAGGATAGAATGTAATCCAAACAATTACGATTAAATAGAAAGAGTGACTGATCTGGAGCCTGATGACAGATCCAAGAGCTTGAACAAATCACGTTTGGTTATTGGGGTGGTGGCACTGTGGGTGAATTTTTGTTCCTTTATTTGGAGTGCTGTTAAATGTACTCTACTGCTACTTGTGGATTTAAAAAAGTAAATGTTTTATGGGAAAACTCTGGCTTATACACATACGATGAATCTTCTATCATATGTAAATCATATTTTGAGAAGGCAAAGAAAATGTAAATATTTTAAAAGAAAGTCAGCTGGGATGAGGAGAGTGTCTTTGAGGTCTGCAGTTTCTCCACCTGCCTTTTCTTCCCCCTCTACCTGCCTTTTCTTCCCCCTCCACCTGCCTTTTCTTCCCCCTCCACCTCACACTCCGCGAGATCCCTGGAGGCGGCCGCTGTCCAGTGATGATGTATAGTCATGGCTTCTGGGAATCCCACGGTGAGCTCTTCAACTCACCTACCCCTTTAGACTATTCCAGAATGTCCTTTGCCTCCCTTGCTTTGTCTTGCATCCTCAAACCACGGCAGCTAATGCCTAGCATTACCTTAAGAGTTCTGCCCTTTGCTAAGGAACCAATAAAGGTATCTTTATACCTTTATTGCTAGATAACAGCGTGACATGGGGTTATTACTGACCCTTGCCAGATAACACTTTTGCTTTTCAACTTGAGGACTCTGCCTTAATAGACTGTTAATGAAGTACATGTCCGTGACAATGGAGATGATAGCTGGAGAAATGAACCCGGACTTTCCTAACACAAGGGACATTACTGAGCTGGGCACATAGGTAGAGCTGGGAGGAAGGGCATGAAAGCTACAAATCTAAAGCTGCAGCTAAATAATCTGAATGGTATTTGCTTTCTTTTAGGGCCCACCCAGGCCACTACCTCTCCTGGAGAGAACACACTGGAAAAGCAACTATTACCAGAGGTGAGGGCTTTGTCTTTGTAGAAGTGG
>NC_043703.1:143257982-143292526 GCF_006229205.1 Suricata suricatta | reverse complement strand
TTTTTTTTTTTTGATCAAATGAATGCCTCCCTTTATATCAGAATGAGGAAATTTTTGGAGTTTCTCAATAAATTACATCAGTGTATAAATTAAGTCAAAGATCACACAGAATTTAAAGATCATCTCTTAAACTTTCTATTTATGAGCTAAAGAAAAATTGTCCTTACATGCTTGGTGAATTTTTTAAAATCTACCTGTGTTTGCTAATAGATTTTAGGGGGTATATTTTATATGGTCAGATGAAGAGGAAAGAAAGCAATGAGTGAGGTGGAAAGAATGAGGAGAGAGATGAGCAGCAAGGAAGGGTCTGGAGAGAAGGGTGTTGGAGAGCAGAGCCAGATGCCAGTGTGATTCCCGGGTTGGTGCCGGCTTCTCGCAGCACACCCTCACCCCTGGTCTCAGGAAAGGGTCCTCAGGCCAGCGCTCTCTGCTCTGCCCCAGAGTCCTGCTGCATCCCAGACCTGAACTAGGACATCGCCCTCCCCCCCCATCCCCTCCAGTGCCTTTCTCCTTCCTCCACCTACCACCGCCCCTTCCCAGTGGCCCTCCCCTGCCCCCTCGCCACAAGCCCTGGCCCACTCCCCATGACCAGGGCTGGCCCTCCAGAAAGAACCAGACTTCACATTAGAAAACCGACCAGGGGCCCAGTGGAACATGGCATGTAGGACACTGTGCCTGGTGTGACCATGAGTGTGTATTGATGGGGGTGAAGGTGGGGGTCTGCTAGTGGAAAAGATGTGAAAACGGAGGTGATCGAGAAAAGAGGCTTTGTGTCACGGATAGCATGTTGAGTTTGCTGAGTGCATGTGTCCCTTGGTGCCCAGAACATGTGTGACACTCGCTGGGGGACTGACGTACTCTCCCTTATAGGGAGAGAAATTCAGTGAAGGGAGCCCGCAAAGTCAGGTTTCTAAAGTCAGACCTGGCTTGCGGGTGGTGACTTCCCCTCTGTGGCTGCAACTCTGGGAGCTCTCTCGCTCATGAATTATGCAGACCCCAGGGCCCCTGCCTGTCACTCTCGGACCCTGGTTTCTCCTCCTGTGAGCTGGCCTGGCACTGAACACAGCTCCCATCAGGGATGGTCTCCCCACCCCCAGAATCGTTACCATCACACTGGCACCTCAGCCTTCAGGGTAAACAAAACCTGAAAACACAGTTCCTAGGAGGCAGCCTTCCTGCCCACCCAGAGACTGCAATTGTGAACTTAGCCTGGCTTATAGAAAGTGTCAGGCCAGGAGAAAATCATGGAAAGCAGTGAGGTTAGAAAGAAAAGAACTCATAACACTGGTACTTTTAAAAATTTTTTTCTGAATTCCTGGAACTTTCTGTAACTTATCTGTGCCTGTTGCATGCATTGGTTTAATTGATCCAGATGAACTTTTCTTCACAGAACTTTAGAGATCAGATTTGCAAATGCTCATAAAAATTATTTTCACACTAACATATGTGGTACATGTTCAGTATAAGAAACTGAGGGATGCCTGGGTGGCAGTGGGTTAAGCTTCTGACTTTGGCTCAGGTCATGACCTCACAGTTCATGAGTTCAAGCCCCACATTGGATGCTGCTGTCAGAGCTGAGCCCACTTTCTCTGTCCCCCTCTCTCTTGGCCCCTCCCCTGCTTGTTCACTCACAAATAAACAAATATTAAAATAAATCAAACAAAATATATGTATACAGAATAAAAAATTTGAGATCTCATTTGATCACCTATTCTGCTTCAGTAAACACACGCAACGCTCCCCCCCCACCCCGCCACCCACACCAATACGTAGGGAGAGAGAGATTATGGGGGATAGCCTAAATAGGGTTATACTGCACATACTGTCTGTGATTTGTTCTTTTGTTTTGCTTTGTTTACTTAACTAAGAGTTCTAGATATTTTCCATGCCCGGGAGGTTACAGGCCACTCCATCAATTTCCTTGAAGACAAGGCTTGTGTGTCATTTAGATTTGTCTCTCCAATGCCATAGTGCATTTAGCCAAGGTGATATGGAGAGAAAATGGCTGCCAGCAGACAAGATGGAGACAGGAGTTTGCTGGGGTTTTCCCAGCCTTACCTTTCTGTAACTTCTAACTGGCCTCTTTCCTCTCTCTCCCTACCTCTTGTTCCCTCCCTTTCCCTCCCCTTACCAGTCTCAACAAACTTGTTGTGGGCAGGGGCTCTGCTAGCATTCAGATCCCATTTGCTCGGGCACAGGTAGTCCACTTTGCCTCAGCCCAGGAGCCGGCTGCCCTCATGACTTCACCTGCATGGCATCCTGGTTTATGATTCCTGACTTGTGCTGTAGTGTGATTTTGTTTAGCTTACTGCATTTCCCTGGAAATTTTGCCTTTCAGACTTTCTCCTTGAGGAGTAAAGGGCTCTATCCCACTAAGACGAATGTTGAGGTGAGCCTGCCTTCCCAAGAAGGCTGAAGAGGTGTGACTCAGTTTTATAGGCTCGTTGTCCACTGAGCAGGGTGGTTAAGGGTAGACAGGCTCTTTAAAGAGAAGCCGCAGCAGACTGGGTGTAGGTAGTGTGAGTACAGCTGTCACCTGTCACCACGATACCTGGAGACACTAACTTCTAGGAAGTCTGAGAGAGAATATTTGTGTCAGAACCTGGGAAAATACTATTACTAATGAGAGCTAATCCACACTGAGTACTGTCTGTACTGGGCACAACTCCAGACTCTCCGAGGAGCCTGCCAAGGAAACCATGCCCAGATGGGTTCCCACAGTCTTGCCTCCATCCTACAGTCAGGGAGCATCTTTGGCAGGAAGTGTCCTGTGTTGTCCAGCATTTTCCTGAGAGGAAAATCAGAAATTTCATTAATTCAAAAAATATTTATCAAGCAAATATTTATTGGCTACTTATGATGTCTCAGGCCCTGTTCTGGGTCCAAGGAATATAGTCAAGAACAAAGCAGATGCAGACTCTTGCCCCCATGCTGTTAACAGTTGAGTCAAGGAAGACCGTCAATAAACAGAATTTCAGATTAGAAAGGTCATGCAACAAAACAATGCCTTTCGTGTCTATGTGGAGGTTAACGTCTACATATGCATTTGAATCTAAGCTCTCCTGTTGCTCTTTCCTGTTCAGAAGAAAGCATTCACACCTTCTGTTGCTCTGGGTTCTGATGAACAAATGAACAAATTTGTTGTGTAGGAAGCCTGAAGTTCATGAGAATATTTGGCCTTTCCCTGAATCCATGGGTTCCCTTTTATTGGTAGGAGGCAGCCGAGGTCTCACAGGGACAGGTTCTTGCTGCCTTCCCTGGCTGGGCTTTTCACATGTCCTATCTTTTCCAGTCTACAGACTCTGGGACCGTCGACCTGGAGAAGCAAAAATGGTAACTGTCCTAGAACCACAGAGCCGTAGAGCTGAGGGGAGCCTCAGATAGGATCTGCTCTCATCTGTTGACTTGGTTGGTGGGGCAACCTGAGGGCCAGGGAGGCGATGGCTTGCCCCAGGTGCCCTCGGGGGCAGGTGGCAGAACAGGGATGAAAAACCAGCCTTCTGCCTTCTCGTCCAACACTTCTGTGCCCACACATACCCCTACAGCCCTCTGGGTGAATAGGGAGAAAAGGGGGAAAGGGCTGAATATGGAGTTCTCACTTCCTACCACCTGCTCCCTTGCTCTGCTTTGGGGGAAGCATGGAGGGTTGGGCCAAGGCCCTTCTCCTTCTACACCTGGAGCTACATTCCCTTCCAGCTTCGGGCCAAACTAGAGGAGGACCCAGCAAAGCTGTTCATCCTATACTGGTGGCTCCATAGCCATCTGTGGTGTGTCTCTGACTACAGGAAGGATAAATCCAGACCCAGAATGAGGCTGAGCCACAGCTTGTTATGAACTAGATCACGTTAGTGGAGGGGAAGGCTTGACAGGTGCAGTGTGATGCTTAAACATTTGCTTTTACTTGCAGGATGGACAGAAAGCCACAGCAGGCATGTATGGAAGTGGTGACAGGTGAGTCCTGTGTTTTCATGGCCACATTTCAGATTGTCCTCATCCCTCCCAACCCAGCAGTATTTGGGTTAGTGAAGAGCATGTATCCTATTGTCTACTTCATCATGGAGCCTGGGTATGAAAAGTCACATACCTCAAAGGTGGGGGGGCGTGAGAAATGTGTCCGAGGGTCTCTGAGCAAAAAGAAGGCATGAGGCTTTAGGTCAAGGGACCTGGGGGAGACATCAGGTGTGGCAGAGCCCTGAAGCTCCTTCTCCCCGAGGACCCCAAGGCTGGACTTGTAGCACTTTCTTGAGGGAAACTTTCCACCATTCTTCACTCTCCTCTCCCTGCACCAAGGAGAAGACCCAGGTCTAATTTTCAGTCTATTTCATTTTGTAATAATTCCCTTACTTGTGAAATAAATATGTCAATTGGGTTCAGGAAAATGAAATAAAATAAAAATTAACTTTAATCCCAGGACCAGAGATGATTGCTGTTAACATTCTGGCCTTTTCACATACGAAGATGCAATTTGTGGCCTGGGTTTCTTCATTTACTGTCAAAGGTCCCTTAGGACTTTATTAAGTCCTTCTGAAGCCCCCAAGTCCCTTAATGTTGTTGCATTAGCCTAGCAGGACATTAGTCACCTATGATTGGTGCTCCCAAGCCAAGAACAAGGAAACCACCTTGCCCTTCATAATTGAAGCAAAGACCCCGGAGTGTCAGCTCCACGCAGTGGGCACAATGAGTGCAGCCCGCGAATTTCTCCAAGGGCCTGGGAATTACTAGGATCTCTGCAAAGGACAGGGGTGAATAAGATAATGCCCCTCCTTGCAGCCCTCCCCATCCAGCAGGGAAGGCTGAGACCAGATGTCCAGCCCTCCAGGATTTGACTGACAGGTGAGGGAATGTTGGTTACCAAAGTGGTGGCAGGGTCCCCTTGCAGAAGGTCAAAGTGTTCCAAAAGAAGAGATCCCAACTGATTTAGTGACCATTGCAACACTTCCTAGGTTTGGCCCTATTTACCTTTAAATGGTAGGAAAAAAGAAATATAGTGGGATATTTGGGGTGTCTGGGAAGGTGGGATGTAGTTTAGGCTCTGAAGCACAAATCCAAATGCTGTTTTGCCTGATTTCTCAACTTGACTCCATTTTTTGGTCCCTCACTCACATGGTAACAAGTCCTGGCTGCCCTCTTGTTCAGCAAAGAGTGACCAAGAGTTTCATGGAAGCAGGAGGCGAGGCAGTGAGGGCACCTGAATGTCCTCACCTGTGGCTCTCAGTGCATCCAGGCTCCCTGATACAAGGGAAAAGTGGGGGCGGGGCGGAGGGCCCGACCCAGGAGCTCAGCTAGGTGGCCAAGCCCGCAGAGGAGCAACTGGTCTGCCAATGAGAAAGGGCTCTAGGGATATCCAGGCCAGTGCAGGGGTGTGTTGGGGCTGGCCCAACTTTCTCTGGCTGAGCCCACCTGCTCTTCAATCCCAGAACCCTTGAGCTCTTCAGATCTATCCATGCCCTTGCCCATCATGACCATTTGCAGATGGGAAAACTGAGTCTTGAGGTAAATGGACTTTCCCAAAGTTACACGATCAGTACGTGGCAGAGTCCCTTTGAACTCAGGTGGTCCAGCCCCACAGCCTGTGCCTTTTGTTGTGACCTCACTGGAAATCGAGAGAGAGGCAGCAAGGGACAGATGAGCCACACGGCAGCCCTAAAACGAAACAATGGGAAGATTTATGTGAAAAGCTCACAGTCACAGTTGATCACAAAGGAGTAATACAATACAAATACCTCTACTTTGGAAAGCAGTTCTCTCCCAAAGACCTCGAACCAGATTTTTATGTCTTGTCATTTGCTCTCACAGACTCTCCTGAAGGGAGGGATGGAAAGTGTCTTCCTTCCCTCAGCCACCCGTATACATGCACACGCGTGTGCACACACTCATGTGCGTGTGCACACGCTGTCTCTGTTGTCTTCAGCTTCCTGTTTTCTCACCACACCTGGGGAAGGGGTCCTCCTTTGACTTGGTCAGGACTTAGAAAAGGAAGCTCATTAGTCTGGGTTGAGGAAGAAGACGAGTCACACATGACTTAGGTGACTGCCCAGGCCGACAAAGCCAAGAGACCCATCTCCTGACTTCCCACCGGGTGTCTGCACAGAATGGGCTGGATTCTGTTCCTACAAAGCGCTAGGCCCTTCTGATGGGGGCAAAAGGAAAGGAGGATTGGGGGTGGGGGAAGGCATCTCTTTCCTATGACACTCTCCCCGCTCTGCCCTCTCCTCTCTTGGGATCAAGACACAACTTAACTGCTCCTGACAGCACTATTTTTAGAGGTCCTCTGGCTGTCAGCTCTGGGACGTGTGTTCCCCGGAGCTTTCCCGCCCTGCTGTCACTCTCAGGAGGAAGAAGGGGGGGCTGGGAGGCAGCCCACCCTGGTCCCGGTCCTAGCAGACTTCCCCTAACGAGTTGATGGTGCATGACAGTGAAAACCTTGGTGTTTCAAAGCTCTGGTTCAAATCCTAGCAACCTTAGTTTACCACAAGACCTTGGGTAGCTTACTTAGTTTCTCTCTGCCTCAGTTTCCCCTTCACACATGTAAAGCACTTAGCTCTGGTTTGGTCCAGCTCTGGACAGGTGCTAGCTTTTCGCACCATTCACTTCCAGGGACCCACTCCGAGGCTGGTCTCGCAGCCCATGGCAGGTTGTGAAGGGCATGCTCTGGAATAGTGGAGCCGCCCTGGGACCTCAGCCTACGGAGGGGGGAGGGGGCAGTCTGCCTTTCCAGGTCCCCCCAGCTGGCAGGGCCGCAGCCTCAAAGCTGCTCTCTCTTTAGTCCTTTCAGACATCATCAGACACTTCAACCCCTCTGTTCTGAGGCCTTTGTGCGCCCCTGGGAAGACCTTGGTAGCCCACACTGGTGCTCAGTAAGTCCCATTTCTGGCTTTCTCTGGGATTGTGGACCCCTCTCTGTTCTGGGCATCTGGGTGGGCTGGGGGGTGGGTGCTGGCAAAGTCAAAGGGGCTTAGATATAAAGGTTTGTATTAAATCAAAGTCAATATGTGTCTCCTGCATGGATTTCAGTCTGCCTGATGGGCCTAATTTTAAAAATCAGGTCAGTGCCCTGCAGAAGCCAGGGGAGGTGCCCTGTGGCCTCGGGCTCTGAGGCGGGCACCTGCAGTGGGGCCAGGGGCAAGCTTCTACGAAGCTCTGTTGGACTGATTTCCCTCTCTGCTCCCTCCCTCCCTGCAGAGACTTACGGGCACAGGCAGAAGGACTGGTGCGGAGCATGAGGGAGAGCCAGGTGAGGACCCTCCTGACTCCGAGGTCAGGCTACCCGTGTCTCCTGCGAGGTGATCAGTCCAGACACACCGGGAGGCCGTGCCCCGCTGCCCCCGTGCCCCGAGCCCAGGATGGTCTGGGCTCTCCAAAGATGCTCTTCCTGCGGCGATTCTCTGGAGTCCATTAAAACACAGGGCCACTTCTTAGGTTCACGATGTGGTCCTGCCAAAAGTCAGCAGATGAAAGCGACTTCTCGCCTGGGGAGACAGATGAGAGCTTGGGTCCAGAGGGAGACAGTTTGAGTGTGAATCCTGAATTCTCCGCCTATCAGTTGGCCCCAGTTTCTACATTTATGAGATGAGGGTAATAAAAGAGGCTACGGCACAGGTTCAGGGAGGAATAAGTGGAGTGTCAGAGGCGCCTGGCACAGAGGTGTTGCTCCCATGGAAGCCTGTAGTTGTCAATGACATTGAGGTGATGATTACTGTTATTTTCATATTCATTTTAGTTCTTAGGTGGAGGTCCTGTGTCAGACATGCTGGGGTCTCAGGCAGCGTGCAGGGTGGCCTCAGGCTCTGAGACTGGCACGTGTGCTGGGGCCAGGGGCAAGCTTCCAGCCCTCAGCAAACCCATTCTCCTACCAGTTCAGACACTCTCTACTCATATGAGTTTGTAATAAGCATCCTCTGATCCTTTGTGGCCTCCTTACAGGCAAGTACCAGATCCAGGCAAGCCTTGCTACCAAGCTGGCTGTCGCCAGCACCGAGCTTGGACTGCCAGAACCAAGGGAAGATGCCACCTGGGCCATGTTCAGGGATTAAAGCTAGGTCATTCCAGGTGATACAGGAACAGTGACAAGCGCAGGAGCTATGCTATTAAGTGTTTCCCCTTACTGGGAGAATTCCAGAATTTCTAGAATACTCCTAACGTTCTAGAGAATGGCTAGGAGATCCTGAACCTAATCCCGTAATTTTATAGATGAAGAAACTGAAGTCCTAAGTGGTCATGAACTGTCCAAGTTCACACAGCCAGTTAGAGCTAAAATCTAAGTGTAGCCTGAGTCACAGTCTAAGGTTTCTCAAGTGCACCTCTTAAAAAACAAAATGAAAGTTTATTTTTTTTGTTTTGCAACTAATACACGTTCATTATAGAAACATCAGAAAACAGAGATAAACAAAAAGAATATTAAAATCATCCTTCAGCCTGATATCCCAAGATAATTGCTGTTAACTTGGTGTATATTTCCTTCCGTAGTTTTTGGAAGCACATCTATCTGTATATATTTTATTAAATAGGTTACTAGACGTAGCTACTTTTTATAACCTGCTTTTCTCGATGTAATATTTCCCATGACAATAATTACATTTTCCAGAGTTGTCTTAACAGCTACATCTTATGAGTGTTCCACCACTTATACCGCAATCCCCTATTTTAGACATTAATGTTGTTTCCAATTTTTCATGCTTATAAACAAGGCTGCACATTGCAGCTAAATCTTTCATGTTTCCTTGTTTCCTTAAAATACATGTTAGGAAATGGAATTAATAGATCAAGAGGTACTCACTTAAAAAATAGTTTTTGATGCATTTTGCCAAATTGCCTTCTAGAGCGGTGATACAACTTGAGATTCCCACCATGTGCCTCTTCGTTGGAAACAAAATTCAGAAACACAATTTTATGGGTGCGGGTAATGAAATGGACAGACTTGAAAAGGAAAAAGTTCCTTGGTGCCAGGTCTTACTACTCTCTCCTTTTATGCTCTTTGTCCTTTGTTTCAGCAACTTGACTTTCAAAATGACTGGAAGCTCATCAATGTGTTTTTTAGTAACACAAGCCAGGGTCACCTCTGTCCCTTTGCCCAACAGGTAAGCTACAGGCTGGGAGTCAGAGGAGGGGCATAGCAGAAGCGACCCTAAACCTGCCTGGTCTACACAGGTCAGGTGGGACCTGATGGCAGCTATTTCAGAACTTGGGCAGCAGACAGATAAAGAAATGGGTGTTAGACATCTAAGGGCTCAAGAGGGACCATGTTTTTAATGTACCATCCTTCATATCAAGGAAGGCAAATTGAGGTGTAGAGAGGATGAGTTAATAATCACTCTGCGACAAAGGAAAACGAGCTTCCGCATTAAAACTCATTTGCTTCTTGTAGCTCTGCTTGTATTAAGTGCTGAATTTGGGAAATAAAGCAGGATATGTGTACTCTTGTCACCTTGGGCTCTAGTTATAAGGGGAAGCTAGTATTTATGTAGGTAGACCACAACTTCCAGGCTCTTTGGCATTCCTGGGAACTGGATGAGAAATGTGTGGCTGTGTCTATTATTTATGTAGATGACTGTTTATGACTTAAGTCTTTACTGGAGATTAGTCCTGGTTAGGATCAGTTCAAAGTATAAGGGGTACAATAGCCAAATCATGGAAAGAACCTAAATGTCCATCAGCTGATGAATGGATCAAGAAGATGTGGTTTATCTATACAAAGGAATACTACATGGCAATGAGAAAGAATGAAATCTGGCCATTTGTAGCAACATGGATGGACCTCGAGGGTATCATGCTAAGTGAAATAAGTCAGGCAGAGGACAGATGTGTTTTCATATGTTTTCATTCATAGGTTTAACAGGAGAAAGCCAACAGAGGAGCATGGGGAGAGGAAGGGGGGAAAAGGAGTTAGGGAGAGGAAGGGAGGGAAATCAGGAGAGACTCTTAAATACTGAAAAACTGAGGGCTGAAGGGGAAGGAGGAAAGGGAAGGGGGGTGATGATCATGGATGAGGGTATTTATGGGGATGAGCACTGGGTGTTATATGGAAACCAACTTGACAATAAACTATAAAAACAAAAACAAAGGGGTGGCTTAGATACCCAGGCTATGGTGATATAAATGGCACACAGACTCTTCCTCAGGAGGCTGAAGCCTTGGGCCTGTAAACCATGTTTGGCAGACCAGTTATTCGCCCACTGTGCATTCAGCGCCGTCCAGGGCCCCCACCAGGCTATAGCACAGGAATGGGTGGGTGAAGTTTCTTGAGGTGCTGTCCTCTTTCCTGTGCTCCTCTCCCACAGCATATGCTCTTGCCTTCCTCCAAATGCCCCATGCTCTCCCTGATTCTTGCCCCACCATCAACCCTACCGCCCCCCCCCCGGCCCCCGCTTCCATTTACCGATGTTGAGCCCTAGGAGAATGGTGAGGGAGGCCCACCTTCCCTGACCAGCTTCTGTGGAACAATATTCTCGCAGAGCTCCTGGATTTGTAGCATATAGATCGTGAACCTTTATTTTTCTAGTTTACTCTTTGTTTTCGCCAATGCCAAGTGAAATTTACATGCCCTGTTTATTCTCTGCTCCCCTTTTTGGTCATTATACACACCAACATTTATTCATGAATTTATGCATTCATGCATTCAAGTGCTCAAACAAGCAATTAGGCATTGTTGAATTCCTCTGCATATCCATCCATCCATCAGTTATCTATTGATACATGAATTCATCCTTTCTTCTTACATGCAGATATGTGCTATTGTATTCATAATGAGTTTATGCTAACATTTGCTTAATTTTTTTAATGTTTGAATGCATTCATTGATGCTCACACTCGTTCATGATTCCTTCTATACTCACACTCGTTCATGATTCCTTCTATACACTTTATCTCCTATTCAAGCATTATGGATTCTTGTGTTCTTTCATGTGTTTATGCCTTTAGGCATTCTTGCCTACACAATGCATTTCCATATGCATGTATTCATTATGCTTTATTTACTCTTATTTTTAGTTAGGCAAATACACAAATGCTTTTGCCTTAAAAAAAAAAAAGCTAACACATTAAAGTCAAAGCTAAAATACCCTTTTGCCATCACCTTGACTGAGGAATCTCAGGGCTTGACAGAGGAGTCAAACCACACAGGGATCCCTGGGTTCCCTGGGGAAGAGGGATGCCCTGAATGTGGTACAGATGGGCAACAAGGATCTTTCTAGGCAGTTCCCAAGACTCTTCGGAAGGGAAAGCGTGATGCTGACTGTCATACTCAGGGAGAGACTCCCTTAGACCGCAGGAAACGGACAAAAGGCTTTATTGCTGCCCATGGTGACAGAGCGGGCTGAGCTGGCCTTGAGAGGACACTTTTGCATCAAAGCAGGGATGTGGGGTAGGAGCTGCCCTTCACGCGCTGCTCCAGCCCGAGTGATTGGCAGCTGTCTGCAGAGTCCCTGCCTGTGTCCCCCCAGGAGACAGAACAGCGACTAGGCTTTCCACATCTTCCTGTCTGAGCCACGTCGCCTCAGGGGACAGCTGGTTTGCAGGCTGCTTAGGAGTTTGTCTTGTCGCAAAATTTATTATTAGTTATTTTTTTTTTACCCTGAAAAGGTAAACCAGGGTTGATTTTTGAGATCCTGTTGTTTGTTTATATATTTTCATTACAAACAAAGAATTGGCCAGGTAGGAGGTGTCTTTAAATACTCAGTAATAGGACCTGGGTCAGAGTCTCTCCTTTGAGCCCTTTTCTCCCTAGGGGCCCATGTGGCAAGGGGGTTTCTAATAAAAGTGTGCCATGCAGAAGTTTTGAGGCCCACGTGGATCCTTAAATCCACGGGTAATTGTGTTCCTCCTTGGGACCTGATTTTCTTCAGATAATAGTGATTTTTAAACTTTAAAAAAAAGTGGGGGGCATTGTGGTGGGTTAAGCGTTCTGATTCTTGATTTCAGCTCAAGGCATGATCTCACAGTTCGTGAGTTCAAACCCTGCGTCGGGCTCTCTGCTGACAGTGCAGAGCCTGCTTGGGATGGTCTCTCTGCCCTCTTTCGCTCACTCTTTCTCTCTCTCTTAAAATGAATAAATAAGAATTTTTTTTTAGTTCTCTAGTTTATTTGTGAATAAGTCTGGTCTCCCCTCCCTCCTTGTGAGCTTTAGAGTGGCCCTGACCTTGGTTTGCCCTTCTCTGACACGGAACTTCCCATTTGAGAGAGTCTGGTTTTTCTTGGTGGATGATGGATTGGGGAAGTCAGAGAATGGACAAAATCTGGGATCAGACTTCCTCCCAGAGGCTGATGGAATCACTTTGATCTGAAGAAAATCAAGTTCAAAGGGGGAACCCAATTATTCCTGGATTTAAGGACTTAGGGGGTGGGGAGAGAGAGGGGCAGGCTGGCAGAGCCTGCACCTCCTTGGCCCCGCGTGCCCGTCCCCGCCTGCCCTCAGCATGCGTCTCCTCTCCCAGCACAGGCACGCGCCGGGGGCCCTGCACATGCTGGCTGGGGCGCTGGACTACCTGTACCAAGAGGTGAGACGTGCAGCTCCCCTGTGCCCACGGACCACACGCCCGGGGTTTCCCTTCCCCAAGGATGCCTCAGGCCACTGGGAGGAAGTTACCCTTCCAAGGGCTCATGGGGCAGGTTCCAGCTTATTCTCCAGTGTTCTCCACTGAGATATGGCAAATGGACTCGAGAGGGAGACCAAGACCCAAGGGAAAACAAAGAGTGTGGAGGACCCAGTCTTCTCACCTTTTGAGGAAAACCTGGGTCAGGTATAGAGCTCTTCATAATCCAAGGATAGTTCTGAGCAAGACTTCTGGGGAGGAAGAGGGATAGAGCACAGTTTCTCCCTGGGGTCTCAGTGACCCTCCTCTTTCCTGAGGCCTCTGAGTCTGAGACAGTGACAGCACAAGGGCCTTCCCTTTCTGGCCTGACAGGATGAGCAGGGAGCTCTGAGAACCCAGGGGGCTCTGTGGCTCTCGCCCCAGCCCACTGATCCCCGGGGAGGCAGCTTTTCTGTCAGGGTTACAGTCCCGCTCCCAGCAAGGCCCTACGCCCCTGCTGACGGTGGGGTGGTGCTCTGCCCGCACGAGGGGTGGCGAATGACCTCTTTCCACAGTGGCAGTGCTGGCAGATTTGGACAGACCCCAGCCAAGCACGTCCCAAAGGAGGTGTTTAACCAAAGAGGGGCCCGCCATGTCCAACCTCACACCAAAAAGGCTCAGACCAAGGGTTCTGGAGAAGCCCCTGGGCAGCAATGGCGGTGACCTTGCAAATGCTCATCTTCTCTCTCCTATCTTCCTAGGTCCCCAGAGCATTTGTGAACCTGGTGGATCTCTCAGAGGCTCTGCTCGTTTCTCACTGGCAGCAAGGGACTCAGCTCAGGTAAAAAGGGAAGGGAAGTGAGACCAGCATTTGCTGATTGGCCGCCACGTGTCAGGCACAGTGAGGGCACCCTGTGAACATCAGTCCTGTGAGCGATCCGACCCTTCATCCTTCCCAACACGTGCCTCCTTCCTTCCTTCTCCTGCACCTCTACGACTTCCAGCTTCTCCCCCCATACTCCCTAAGCAACTTCCAGGTTCCCCCGGCCAGCTCCCTTCCCCCCTGGGCGGTACGAATGGCCAACGTTGCACCCATGCTCTCGTTTCTGGCTTGTTTTAACCAGCAGCCTCGCAGAAGACCCCTGCAGATACTCAGGGGAGACCTCGAAGCTTTCTGAGGTTGTGACACAGTGGTCCTATCAGGTGAGCCCACCCCGGGAGACTGGCTGTTGGCCCACGGGGGCAGGTGACCCCCAGGAGAACAGGGCTTGTAGGAACAAGGAGGGAGCAAGCTTGTCAATGTCGAACTTCTCCCACTGAATTCAGTACTAAGAGTCAGGGACCAAAGAGAGCTACCCTTCATTCACTTCCTGGCGATACTTCGGTGCTTTGCACAGTGGGGACTAAATACTGGTGGGGGCGAAGGGCAGTGGTGGGACCTAAAGTAACAGATCAAGGGGTATCTGGGTGGCTCAGTCACTCAGATGTCTGACCCTTGATTTTGGCTCAGGTCATGGTTTCCTGGTTCATGAGTTCAGGGCCCCGTGTTGGGCTCTGCACTGACAGCATGGAGCCTGCTTGGGATTCTGTCTCTCCCTCTCTCTCTGCCCCTCCCTTGTTCATACTCTCTCTCTCAAAATAGATAAATAAACTTAAAAAAATCAGGAAGAACTTTGCAAATTTATTCTGAAATGTTTTCAGTTGTCATTACTACGTGTACCAAGCATTTATGGCTGGTGAGCTGCCGTTGCCTGGATTGGGCTTGCTCCCCAGACCACAGCCCATGGGCAAGTCAGGATTCCTGATGATGAGCCTTCTAGTTCAGAGAAGAGACCCAAGTGTGTGTGTGGATGGCTAGGGGGCGCCCTCATCCCCATCAGCAAACAGCTCAAAGCACAAGTTCCTCCTGATGTGTGTTAACACGATGATTTAAATTCTTTAAGTTTGTTTTTTGAGAGGGTTGGGAGGGCAGAGAGATAGAGTGGGATAGAGACAGAATCCCAAGCAGGCTCTGCACAGTCAGTGCCGAGTGGACGCAGGGCTCAGACTCACAAGTCGTGAGATCATGACCTGAGCCAAAACCAAGAGTTGGATGCTTAACATACTGAGCCACCCCGGTGCCCCTAACATGGTGATTTTTATTTAAGAAGAAAGTCATGTATGAAGTTGTATACAGCACTTCTCACTTTGGAAATGACATTTTAGAAGTAGTTAATGGCCCATCCCTCTAGAGAACCCAGCCCTTGAGAAGAGCGTGGTGGCCCTAGCTCGTGCTGGGCTGGTGAGGACTTGAGCTCCCAAAGAATATACTTCAGGTCCATCTCTGGTATCATGTGATGCTGAGACCTCAGGGGAAAATGAAAACCTGATGTAGTTCATCAAAGGGCCTCGAAGTGTGAGACCAGGGGGAGCTTCCGAATAGAATTTCATTCAGAAGCACACAGATGGTGGATCCTGACCCAGGGGCTGCTCTGAACTGCCTGGAGGGAGGATGGGCCAGGCTGGGCCCTGCTCGGGCTCAGGTTTCACACGTCTCTGCTCCCTCCTTCAGGAAAGCTGGGACCAGCTCCTGGCCTCCAGCAAGTACAACAAGAAGGAGTCCTTTGCAGTGGTTTTCCAGCCTTTCTTCCCCGAGACCGCACCCTCGGTGAGTGATGGGGGCTGCGAGGAGGTGGGACCAGCCTTCTCCCTCTCCCCCTCCATAGAAGCCACAGCCCAGCTGGGCTTCCGCAAGCCTAGCATATGCAGTCCTGGGGGAGAAACGATGCCGTATTCTCTTCTACTTTCTTGATGGCTTTGCCACGAGATTGGGTGGCCCCATGAGGTAGATTCTTAGAGGCACAAGAGCCCAAAGGTAGAGCATGGACTCCAGCCAGACAGGTCCTAACTCTGGGATGGGCCAGCTGTGTGACCTTGGGTGAGTTGTTTGCACTCTACGTGCCTTGGCCCTTCATCTGTGAGTTCAGGGCCATTACTAACATCCTCTCCCTCTAGGGTGATTGTCAGGATTGCGTGAGCTCAGAGCAGCACCTGGGTCTGGGAAGCCCTCAGTTCCTCCGAGCTGTTGTGACTGTTCGGGATAGGATTTCCAGGGCAGCACACTGTTCCTCCTTCTGCACACTCTATGTCCAGCCCTGGAAGGGAGGGGGCTTGGAGTTGTCCCCACCCATCCCCCAGGTCACTGGGAAAATGCCTCTTATCCCATGGGCGCTGCCCAGACCATGAGCACTACAGTGGGTCCGTGCATGCTCAGTGAGTTTCCTCTGAGGATTTAGGACTGTGCATCTGGGATGGTCCCTCCCTCCAGGCTCCTGGATCCTGCCTGTTGGAGTCAGTGTGCCCCTTCTAGGGCTACAGTGATGTTCAGATAGTGGTTTAAAAGGAAGAGGAGGAATATTCATTTCCATCCCCCGCCCCCTTCAGATCACACACCATTCACTTCCCAGTCACCTGCGCCTTCTGTTTAGCTCAGTATGTACAACCTTATGATAACGAAGAGCAGCCAGACATTTGACCTGCCCCTGGAGACCCTCACCTCTGAGCCTGACGCCAGACAGGGTCCTTTAAGTGCCCACCAACAATGGTGGCACTTGGGGCTGAGAGACAGTCTGGTCAGGACCACCCCATCTCTGCCAGGGAGGTCCAAAGTGTGCGGCATGTCACCCCATCCTTAGGGCCAAACACAGGTTCTTATTTGGTTCTATTTCAGGGGGAACAACCACTCCAGGATCCCCGCACACTCGCCTTGAATCTCTGGAACAGCATGGTGAGTGGCTGGGGGTGCCGGGGGGCTGCTATGGCAGCTGGGGCTTTGGCACACAGGAAGGGAGGCAGGACCCCCACCGTCACAGCCACTGTGCCCACTGCTCAAACGGAGGAGCTGCAGGATGCCCGCAGGACCACAGGACGATGACTCTGGGCCACCAGGGACCCTTTGCACACCTGGTGACAGCCCAGGTCTGACCTTTTCATCCCAAGACTGGGCTACTGCCGTCCTGCTCTTCCCAGAGGGCATGGGCATGGGCATCTCCTCTGAGTCTGCGCAGGCCACTTTGCTTGGGGACTGGGCCCACATAGCGGCTCCAGCCCAGATTTCTCTCCCCATCGTGTGGCTCAAAGACACAGGGTGGTGTGTGTGACGAGCATAAACTGTGAATGATGAAGACCTGAGTTCAGCTCCTAATTCCACCCTTCACGAGCTGCTTGAATATAAGGTCTCAAGCCTCCTTCTGCAAAACCCTTATCATAACCCCTGACCCAACACACGTCCTGTGCATGGCTTACTCCTGGCCCTCGGTGAGGACTCACCACATGTTGGCCCTTCTTACTATACCTGTGACAGGCTTTCCCCAGATTATGAAAGTCCCCCAGGGCCAGCTGGGCTCAGTCCTTGGATGGGATATAACCTCAAAACTGTGAACATTTCCAGGGCACCAGACGGAGACCTGATTTTGCCATTTTTCCTCCCTCCAAGTTGCCCTAGTTTTAGAATTTCAGTGATAGGAACTTGGTTTTCTTTGTCCTCGGTTAGAAAAATGTCTCCTGTTTCCTCAGTTGATATGCTGTGCTGAGACCGTGAGCAGCTGCCTTCATTAGCACACACACTCACATACACTAGCCAGGAGCAAAGAGGGTAGGCAAGGTCCCCAGATGGCCCATGGCAAGAACTCACACTCTCCTTTGGAGAAGGCAAAGATTTCTTTTCTGATGTCTTTGGATAAGGGTCCTTCTTTAGTGGGCCTGACCCTTGGGCAGGATATTTCCCCCGGGAAACCACTTTGGGGCCGACCTCCTATGAGGGACACTCTCCCTCCACCTTCTCTCTGGGAGAGAAGGACTGATTCCAGCTCAGCCGAACCTCCTCTGCCTTCTATGTCAAATTTCTTCCAAGCAACACAAGGGCACCTACAATGTGCCCTACCCTAGGCTGGGTCCTAGGAAAATACAGGACACACACCAAACGACCTCTGCTGTCATCGAACCTGGGGTGTAGCTGGAAAGGTCAGGCCACCCAGAAGAACAAGAGTGATGAGCCGGACTCTGCACCAACAATGATATGAGCGAGAGGTCAGGAGGACCCCATGGGGATGGGATTCTAAATGGCTTTGTAAGATGTGTCAGAGGAGGTCAAGGTGGGCATTCCCAGGCAAGAGGACTTTTGTGAGCAAAGGGCATGGAGGAAAGGAGCCAATGCATTAGCGAGGGGGCAGTATGAGGCTGGTCTGATAAGAGAGGATACATGAAGATAAAGAGGCCCTGAGAATAAATGAAGTACCTCTAATGCCAGAAAGAACAGATCCAGGGAGAAGGCTCCTCTCCTTCCTCTCTCTTGTTCTCTCCCTCTCTCCCCCTGTCTCATCCTCAACACACTCCCTCCCTCTCTTCCCTCTCCTTCTCCCTCTCTCCCTTCCATACTCCCTCCCTCTCTTCTCCCTTCTTCTACCTCTCTACCCCTTCATCTTGCTATTGACTGTCATTGGTGGCAGTGGCAACAGTGATAATAATTGTCTTTATTGAGCCTGAGTGTCATCCTGCACATCAACACAGGCACCTGGTACCACAGTGTCCTACAATCCACTTGAGGGTGAGGATGAGGCTGAGCAAGTACAGAGATGGGAATAGACTCAAGGACAGACTCAAGGCCAAAGGACTACGGCATATAGTAGGTGTCACAAGGGCTCAGAGGGAGGGAGAAGGCAGCTTTCCTGGATGGGCAGTTACCCCACTCTCTCCTGTCCAACCAACCACCAGTCATTTCCCAATGAGCGTTCTCGAGGTCCCTGCAGCCAGGCCAGCAGAGAAAGAGGGGCTTCCTTGGGTGTGTTGTTCTCCTGGCTTCCTCCTGGGTGGAATGCCAGATCACCCATGGCTCCCAGAGTGCACATAGCTGTGAGAGTGGACAGACGGCTTCTGGTGGCATGGTTTAGTCCATAAGAAATTAGGACTCGAACAGGTCTCTGGGTAAAGAGCCAGAAACCCCGAGTTCTGGCTACACATGTGTTTTTGGTTATATCTTGAGGTGACTTGTGCAGTCTTTCTAGGCCTCTATTTTTCCTCTGATGACCCTCCGTCAACCTCAGAGGGCTTACGCAAGATACACAAGTGATTCACCCTTGGGTTCACTCTTGTGTCTTCTAGGGACACAAGGAGGGCAGGCATGACTCTGCCTTTAGCTCCTTGAGTCTCTGCTGTGTTGGGCTTAATTGAGACCACAAAGATGAAAGCAAGGTATCTCCAGATATCCAAGCCCACGTTCACAGACACAGAGGACCTTGAATGAGGTCCACTCTCATAGGTGGGGAGCAGAAAGGGTCCAACACAATCACTGTGACTACAAGAGCTCAAGTTCTATCCCTTTTCTCTCCTACCATGCCCCCGGACAACCCAGTGGGGCCAGGTGTGCAGGTCACCCCTGTATCTGCTCTCCCTGGCCAGGCCCCAAGGTACATGTAAGCTCTGAGGGAGGGCCAGCAAAGGAAAATTCCATATACCTGCTAGAGAGCAGCCCTGCTTCTGAAACAGCCCTGGACCTGCCCTAGCATAACGTGCCCCCAGACTGCAGCTGAGGTCCTGGCACAAAGCTGGAGGATTTTGTGCTGAAGACATAATTCATTCCCTTGGTCCTTTCTGCCACCACCACCACCTCCTCGGTAATCTCTGATGATTCTTATGCAACACTAGTTCTGAACAAACCCACCTTTGGGGAACTTGATTCCCAGATCCTTTCAACAGACCCCCACAGCATGCCAAGCCCTGCAGTTCTCTCAGGAATTGCTCAGCTGAGTGGGAATTCTCCTGGGGGAGAATGTCTGAGGTCATCCCTTCAACATTCCAGTTAATTCCAGTGTGGCAGGGAGGCTGTGGAGAAGAGATGTGGGTGATTCCAGGGCTGAGACGTGGAGCAAGTCTGCTGTCCCCGGATTGCACGTGAACTTGTGCATGGCACAGGATGGCAGGCGGAGGGACAGGGGGAGGGAATGTTTGGCCTCGCCACTTCATTCTCCGTGCTGTCTGAGCACAGCAGGGTAGAAGGTCCAAGCAGGTGTAGAGGGCACTCGGGGAGCAGGAAGGATGTAGGTGACTGAGAAAAAGACATTTGGGGAAAGGCTCTTAAAGGAAAGTGTTTATTTAAGCTTATGAATTTCCCTTCTTTAAGGTCCTTTAAAATATGGGCTCTGCTACATCCATTCTACCAGAATTATTAAAGTGTGGCTCTCTCAGAGCTGCTTTCCAGACTCTATTACTGATTATATTCTTGAGAGATCGGAGAAAAGAAGGGAGGCCACTAAACACTCCCTTTCAGAGCTGACCTGAATGTTATGGGTGGGACCTCCCATTTCCAGGAGTACCTAGCATCAGAATAAATCTGAAAGAAGGTAGGGACCCCGGTTTTTCCTCCAGCCTTTGAGCTAAAAGGTTGTTACCCTTTTTTCCAAAAGGTTAATTACACTCTCTTATCTGACTTTGTCCATATGGGTGAAGAGTCAGTCCCAGGAAGGGTAAAGTTCTTTCCTCAATTCTTGTTTATGGCGAGATGCTGGGATAAGATATTGCTGAAGAATCTAAAATCCTCATGGAGGATGGCAGAGCCTGTGACTGAGCTCCGTCCCATAGCCCCCTGCCTTTTGTCACCACTGTCAAGTAATTGGAAGGGAGGTGTCCCAAGAGTCTAGTACCTGTGGGCAGCAGGGCTGACCGTGAACATGAGGTTCCCCAATGGGAGAAAATAGTGGTGTAAAAGGAAATCTGCCTTCTCTCAAAGCTGTGGCAACTTTCGAGTGTTTATGTGTGTATAATAAACATTTAAAAACAACAAAAGGAACTTTTAAAAAATGTTTATTTTGAGAGAGAGAAATACAGGGCACATGAGCCTGAGAGGGGCAGAGAGAAAGGGAGAGAGAATCCCAAGCATGCTCCATACTGTCAGCATAGAGCCCAACGTGGTGCTCAATCTCATAAACTGTGAGATTGTGACCAGAACCAAAATCAAGAGTTAGTTGCTCAACTAAGTCACCCAGGCGCCCCAATCCAACAAAAGGAATAAAAAAAAAAAACAGTCTCCCCCACTGAATTCTTCAACTGCCTTCATTTTCCCCGTGTGCCCTTCGGCACTGCCGCCTGGGCTCATCATCTGCTGGGCCCCTGCTGGCACACTGTCTACCTTTTGATGGCCCCTTTCCATAGGCTTTGGTTATCCCTTAAGTAGTTGCCTAGATCAGCACTGGCCCCACCATTGCTCATTCCTGATGCTGGATGTTCAAATTGCTTCGGAGTGGAGGGCCGTGCTGCACCCCATGTCTGTTCCTCTGGATTCAAGACCAGGAACTTGAGCCAGAGCCCATAGCTTGTGTCACTCACAGCCCCATAAGCCGTGTTCAGGTAACAGAGGCTCTTCTAGCCTCCTGGATGCAGGTTTACACATACAACAGGAAGGGGAGCGGTGGGGAGAGGACACGTGCTTACACAGGAGTCATGTGTTCGCCCTTCCTTCCCATCCCTGCTCTCCTCTCCCCTAGTCCCAGCTGAGCGAGCCTGGCATTCCGAGTCTCCTTCCATAACATCAGGAGGGGTGGGCCAGGAATCACCAGATCCTCTCAGGCCATGGGCCTGATCGGGGGCTTGCACTGGGGTCTCCTGGGGGCCTTGTTCAAATGCACAACACTGGACTCCTCTCCAAGGTCTCAGACGTGAGTAGGTTTGGGGTGGCCTGGAGATTTGCATTTCCAGTGTGTTCCCAGGTGATGCTCACGCTGCCAGCTGGCCCAGGGCCACACTCTGAAAAATACTGGGCAACTGAGATTCTGCCAGTGGTACCAGGGTGCGCGACCTTCACTAGACTTCCTTTTGCTAAAGATTTCCTCCTTTTTCAGATGGAGCCAGCAGGACAGAAAGATGAGCCCCTCAGTGCACGAGACAGAAGTCTGGTGAAATGTCCCTCTCAGGTGGGCCAGAACTGGGGACCGGAGGGAATCTCTTGCTGAGTTGGGATCACGAAGAAGTGGGCTTTGCTGTGAAGTGGAGTCTTCCCTGGCTGAGAAATTAACCCCATTTGAGTCTCTAGTTGGCTCCTCAAGGCTGGGCACAGCTCTGCATACTTGACACGCCTAAGGTTTACACTCACCGGTCAGGAGAGCCATGTGAGCAGAACTGGGGCCCCTTCCACACCTGTGGAGAGCAACAGGCAAAGCCACAGCTTGCCTGATCCCAAACATGAGGATGAATGTCTTGAAAAATGTGCCAGATATGTAGTAGGCATAGAATTAATGCTGCTTTAAAGGAATGAGAAAAGAAAAACGGAACATGAATCCCTAGAATTCTTTTGGTCATTTAATGCGAGTCAGATTTTTGGCTCTCTTACCCAATTGGTAAGTTTTTGTTACCCGGCTGTAAGAATTAGATCATTCACCCTGTTTCCTTCTTCGCCTTGGCTGCCAGGAAGCTTACAATTAAGTTCTCTTTCTATGGAAATAAATGTACTTTGCCTGGTAGCATGAGGCTCCAGTAGCAAGAAAGTGATGCTGACTGTTGCACAGGGAACATTCCGAAGCATGAATGAGCTCTCTCAGAACCAATGAGCAGTGGGGATGTTCCAAACTGACCAAACGCATTGCTGTATGAGAAAGCCTGGTGATTAAATGATACAGATTTCTAGGTCATGGTTACAATGTATTCCCTTCCTCTACAGGAGAATCCCTATCTCTTCACCTACAGAAACAGCAACTACCTGCCCAGGCTGCTAAACTCTGAGGAGCTTGAGGTAGGCTCAGGTTTTCTGTGATGGAGAAACATGCAACTGAACCAGGGCAGTACCTCTCGCCAAGTACTGGAAGCTTCCACGTGGTTCTCTGGAAGCCCCTGAGCCCACTGGGAAGGGTAAAGGGTCAAGTGTGTGACTGTCCCCTTCGTGCTTGGAGCAAGTCAGCCCTACATCTCTGTCTTTAATTTTTTTTTTAATGTTTACTTCTTTTTGAAAGAGAGAGAGGCAGACAGAGCATGAGCGGGGGAGGGGCACAGAGAGAGAGAGGAAGAGGGAGCGAGCGAGCAGGAGACACAAAATCCAAAGCAGGCTCCGGGTTCCAAGCCCAGAGCACATAGTCCCTACGAAGCGCTCAAACTCACAAACAGTGAGATCAGGAGCTGAGCTGAAGTCCGACGCTTGACCGACTGAGCCACCCAGCGCCCTGTATCTCTGTCTTTAGAACAGCCTCAGCAACCAGCACCCCGAGGTTTCGCGGGGGTGCTGGGGGGCCCAGCACTGCCCGCTCCCTGTCTCTTCTGATGTAAACCAAGAATCCTCAGGCTCTCCCCCATTCGCTGACAAGTCCTTGAAAGCTCACCTGAGGCCTTAATCTGAGGAGAAAGTTAAGAAAAAGCAGAGGAACGTGGGTGAAGTGTGAGACCAGACAGCATGGAGACCAAAAGGCCTTCGAAGCTGGCTCACACCTGCGGTGGCCACCTCACACCTCCCCACGCCTCGCTCGGTGCTTATCTCATGAGTCTCTCCCTGACCTCCCCTGTCACGATTAAAGAGGGCACCCTGCACTCCTCTGACAGGAGCTGAGAACAGGCCAAGGCCGATGTCCTCAATCTCAGAGGACTGGGGACCAAACGAGCTAGGACGAATTCAGTCCTACTACCAGCCCTGCCTCCCTGTTGTATAAAAGAGAGTAAGACTCACTCCAGGCGGCAGAGGCAAAGACGATGGCCTGGGTCCCCAGCGCGAATCCTGAGAGATACAGCATGAATGACTCTTGGTTTATCAATAAGTCCCACGCTTTCTAACTGATAACCTCAGCAGTGAGGCGACATCTGAGAGGCAGCATGGCGCGTGAGGGGAAAGAACTCGCTCTGGGTTCAAATCCAGGCTCTTCCACTTACTGCCTCTGTGTCACTGAGCAAGGCACTTAACATCTCTGTGCCTTGGTGGTTTTTAAATCTGTGAAGTGATTGTCACAGCCCTACCTCACAGAGTTGTTAGTAAATGATAATAATTGAGTAAGTATAAAGCACAGATGATAGTATTGGCATGCCCTGAGTTCTATATAAGTGTTGCCGGTATTTGTCATCTGGTAAGAGAACTCAACACATTCCCTGGAGATACATTTACTGGAAACCTTCTGTGAACCACTAGAATGCAAGCTCAGTGAGGGCCGGGATTCAGAGCAGGGACCTCGTCACTATTTGTCGAACGGCTAAATGGGTGGGTGGACGGACCAATACCAGGCATAAGAGAAAGCCACAGATAAAATCCGTTGCTCGTCCTGGTGGAGCCAACCAACAATGTTGGCACAGTAGCGAGTCCTATAATTAAAGCTTCCGTGAGCATTCTGGGACTAGGGGCAGAGGAAGTGACTGACAGGAGAGAGGGGACGAGGCTTTCCAAAGAAAACCAACCACCCCAGCCTTGAAGGGTAACTAAGGATGACCCGACGGGTGGGCATGTGGGAATGTGGAGGGAGGGAAAAGTAAGGGAGGTAAACTTGGGCAGAGGCATAGAGAGCATGCGAGGTGGGTCAGGAGCTGCTGGTTTAGAAGCTCAGGGTCCTCTTAGGATGTGCCAAGGAGGATGGACTTTGTGCTGACGTTAACACGGCAGAAATGTATTTTTTTCAACCAATAAATATTTATTGAGCAGCACTGTGCACTGTTCAGGGCTCCGAGGAGACAGTCCACAAAACAGGCAAAAAATCCCTGCTTTCACTAAGAATTTGGGCAGGAAGTGACACTGCTGTTGTAGCTGAGAAAGGGAAAGCAGCATCTTTATGGGCTCAGAAGGTCGGGGAGGAAGGGCCGAAGGCTGTGGACTCTGCAAGGCAAGAATTAACACAGCCTGGATGTAGGGAAAGGTCGAGGCCCTAGAGGGGAGGGGACGGGATGGGGAGCATTTAGGAGAGGATTTTGTGGACACTCAGATATGAGTGTTGATAGGGAGGCATCTTCAGGGATACCTAGGTTTCTATATGAAGTGGTGTTTTCCAGATACAGGCTCTGCTTCTCACCCAATGTCCTATGTTGCAAGATTCATCTCTCCCACTTCTCTGTGCCTCTTATTTCAGGTGACAGAAGGAGTGGAAATCAGGTGCCCTGACATGGACCCCTCCAACACGGTTCCCACCTCAGGTACGTGGCTCAAATCCAGTGATTTGTAACCGCATCTGAGACCCAAAATCATCAATGTAAGAGCAACCTTAATGGGCTTTCCACGCGTCTGAGATAGTGGGAGAGAGTTGTTTGCTTGTTTGTTTTTTTCTCTCAAGGACAATGAAATAGCCCTGGGCGTGTATCTGCAAGCTCGGGCCTGTGTTTGATCGTTCTTGAGCAGGAAGCAGGAAGCGATAACTGTGTGCCACATCTTATTCTGCAAAAAGCCCAGCCTGGGTTGAGTGGGCTGCTGTCCTTGTCCCTGCCTTGAGCCCTTGACGAGCCCGTGAATGCGTTCTCCAAAAGGCAAAACTATCTTTAAGCAGGAGGCAGAAATAACCAGTCCATACTGCGCATCCGAGCCCTGCTCAGGGTGCACTCAGACACTGTGTGCGGAACCGGAGAGCACGCCATCTTAGAAACGTGCTGTTCACACTGCTTCTCGGTATTTCCAAAATGACTGTTGCCGGGCCATGAAAATGAGACTCGTGGAATGTTCCAGGCAGACAGCCTCCCAAAAAGGGGCTGGCTAAGGGCTAAATCTTTTCCTCTAGGGGAGCGGGCCTGGGAGTGATGGCTGTGTGCACGTGACCACGGGAGGTCATTGGGCAGGGGTTGCGGGAGGGAGGCCGGATGCTGACCAGTAGGACTGAACCCATCAGTCCAGGAGTGTTCCTGCAACAGTGCGCTAGGTTCCCTTGCTTGGGGCCTACAGGGCGACTGTTTGTCCATTGATTCGTTCACTTGTTTAGTAGGTGATTGTTGAATGCCTCCTAGTGCCTTCCGAGATAGGAAATTAAGTTTGGAGAGGTCATGGTGTGTAGCAGAATTCTTTCAGGGATGCAAGTCTTTGTAGTCAGACTGTTTTCTTTTGCTGTTAGAAAAATAAAGTGTCAGCCTGCCCTTCATGCCGGGCTTAGCTCTCCAAGCTCAAGTTAAGCCATATGAATGGTAAGTAAATTAAAAATGTTTGTAACAAACTTCAGTATGTAACTGGCTCTTGTTCTAAGTTGCAGAACAATGGAATAGGAGATAGGCTCTTACACACACACACACACACACACACACACACACACACGTATTTATTCTTCAGACTTTTCCCCCTTCATACTTGGTGACAACTCAGTCCTATTAGTTAGTTTACTAGCAGAACTTTAGCAGCAGAAACAAGTTATCAGCTTCCTACATAGGCTGTCTTATAGCAAAAACGCAAAGATGTCCATATGTATGTATGTCCATGCAGTAGCATGGACAGGGACAGAGAGGGAGAATTTGGATATTTTAATCACCATAGTCTTTACACAGAAATGATATCCATCCCCCCTTTTAATCTTATCATTCTGAGAGGATGAACTATAAGGCATTTTGCAATCTGTCTGGATTAAGTTCCTTTCATGACAGTGATAACCAACCAATCCCTTCGAACATGTCACAACATCTAAACCCAAATAAAATGTGAACCTCTTCTTTATCCCCTGACCCTGAAGATTATTGTGTTTATTGGCGTTTGAAGATATAAGCACAAGAAAGCTTAAGACCTTGAGATTGAAGATACTCTGGCGGTAGGGACTGTCTGAATAAGCAGATGGATAGAGGTAGGTCTCCTTGATCTAACCAAGTGGGCATGGAACCAAAATGCTCTCTCGCTCCCACTGGGCGGCGGCCCTCCTAATGACAGCTGGACCTGCCCTTCTGAGTCCTGCCTGAAAGGTGTCATTTAAGAGAATGACCACTGCTGACTGGACAATAATAAAAAACACCTTTCATTACCACGTGTGGTCTGTGATCGGACATCTTAACCATCCTTGTGATGGTTGAGGTGGTTAGAAGGGAGTTGGCACAGGGCCACATTACTAGTTTTTCTTGCTCATTGTCCTATTTGTGGGGAGGTCGCTCGCTCCTCTGGAGATCATGTTTGCAATTTCTGATGGAAATGATGGTGTCTGATGCATACTTAAAAGAGCAGGTCATCTTACCTTTATATCTCCAATGACTCAGCACATAGTAGGACCCCAGTAAATGTTCACTGAATTAATTTTTTTTATGTTTATTTTTCTTGAAAGAGAGTGCAAGCAAGTATGAGCAGGGGCAAGGCAGAGAGAATTGCAAGCAGGCTCCATGGTGTCAGCATAAGGCCAAACACGGGGCTTGATCCCATGAACTGTGAGATCATAACCTGAGCCAAAATCAAGAGTCAGACACTTAACTGAGCCACCCAGGTGACCTTCACTGAATTAATCTTAATGACTATTTCTAATTCAGCAAACTAACAGTTCTCAGGGTTGAAAAAGATCTTTAAATCCAACTTGATCAAGGTCCCTGCCATGAAAACAATTTTTCACTAAGACCCTATAAACTAACTGTTTTGCCTTCAGAGTTCTTTTCACAAACCTCCCATGTCCCTTTCCCTAGTGTTTCTCTCCAGCCACCCGCAGATACACATAACTAACCCAAAGTGATATTTCAACATAGGGTGCTGCCTTCATCAATAGGTCACAGCCCCTGGCAACCTGGATGCCTCACTCCTCCCTTCTGGAGCCCACAGGTGTCGAACCTCTTCCACCAATCTGTGAGCCTTTTGGGATGAGATATGCAGAGTTGATATATATTTTTTATAACGAATTGGTATTTGGTCGCAAAATAAATGAACAAAAGCTGCCAAGTTTTCTTCCTAGTCAGTGCATACGTGCACTTTGCCAAGAGCTATCTCCTGTGGGCTCTATAACTTTGTGCATACTTGCATCATTTTCTATTACCCCATGGTCTTCCTAACAGAGCTGGGGTCAGTAAGACAAATGCGTTGGGCCTGGCAGCTGACCTAAGGTTTTCCCAGTGAGAAGGAGAGTAGACTTGGCAAACAAAAGAGTAGCAATAAGGAGTCAGGGGGACAGGGCTCCAGGCTCTCTACTGCAGGTGACCATCTTGATGTCAAGCTGCTAATTCCATGCAGGAGAAGGGGGAGAGGGAATTCATAGGATTTGAAAATAAAGAACCACAAAGCTATTTATATGCCACTGCCACCAATAGTATAAATCTAGAACAGTTCTTTCATTTAAGACATTGGTTCCTTCGTGAGTCCGTGATGCCCTTTAGGTTACCCATTTGACTAAAATGAGCTATTCAGAAGCTAATATAAAAAATGCCCGAGTTATAGCACCAGCAGATCATTAAGGGTCTCACTTTGTTGTGATCCAGCCCTGTAATGTCCAGTGTAGACCATAGGGATGTTTCTTTAATCACCACCTGCTCGTGGGTCTTGTGATTTAACCTCATCTATGACTATGTGACCTCATCAAGTACTGATGCCCCACAGGAAGTAACAGCCCTCCCGTCCCCTTGCTCAGTCCACTGAGCAAGTTCAAAATCACCCAAAGATATCTGGATGCGTAAGTATTTCCCTTCCCTCCAGTGCCCATCATTTAAAGCTTTGAGAGCTGTAAAGTCTCTGACACAGAGCCACTAACTCAGCCTGTAATTCAACTTAGCACATCGCTTGAGCCCCTATGTGCCCTGAGGCGCAAATTGCTTCATATAAACTCACACTGACCCACTTCCAAGGCAGAAACAAGGTTCTCACATGGTGCCAGCAGGTTACCACCATTGCAGAAGTCTTCACACAAGTCCTGAGGACCAGAGAGCACGAGGTGTGCGGCCCTCGCTGACAACTGGGAGGAAGGCTGTTTTTTCAGATTACGGCTGCATGTGGGTTAAGCCGTTGGGGTGTACAAGACGAAGCTCCAAAGCGTCAAGTCTTCTCCCTCTCCCAGAGTCTGCCATTTCCTTACCATCCGTGATATTTCATCACAGCTTGGATGGCCTTCTGATAAGAGGCCCCATCTGTAGAAATCTTGATGAGTTATTGATGTATTTATCAACTCCTTTCAGGGTGGTGGACAGTTTGTACCAGATCATGTTTAGCTAATCAGCCCACATAAATTTAATCTTATCTCTGAGTAGTTCTTTCCCCCAAGGAGAGCAATTGCTAAAGTGCTTTGCTGTGTTTCCAGGCTCTGTCTTTGTCATGCGTGATGATATTAACAAAGCTCAAATCAAGGTCTACAGGATATGAAACAAATGAAGCCTGTCGGGCTCTATGTTAATAAAATCCCAGATAAGTCAGACTTTTCCCATGCAGGCTTGGTTTGGTTTATTATTTCTCAAAGGAAATCCTTCAGATCTATCTACACACACACATAGATGTGGACATGTGTGCACACATTGTGTATGTTTCCTTTCTCTCTGCTACAAATTTAGGCAACAGGATGGCCAATTTCAGCTGCCTCTTTAGCAAACTGTGATGTGCTTTTGAAGCTAATCTGTCCTTCGATTCCATACTTTACCAGCTTCAAAGATTTCCCCTAACCTTTGCCCCCTAGCAAGTGTTGACAGCATTCACTGTGGGTATCATACATTATGGCAACAAGAATACAGTGATTGGCTGTCATCACCAGGCACTAAAATAAACCCTCTAGAGTCGAGGGAAGGAGGTCTTCCTTTCTGTTGTGTTGCCTTTTTTTACCCATAGCCCAATTTCTTTGAGAAGAGGTCATTTTAAAGTTCTCAGGCTCAACCCCACGGATGTGTGTTAATGTGTGCAGCTGGCTTTGTGATTTGATATTGTTCTAACCACATATCCTTAGCCCACCCCCTCCCAAGACCTACTGAAGCAGAAACTCTGAGGGTAGGAACCGACCATCTGTGTTTTAACAAGCTCCTCAAATGATTCTGATGCATGCTCAAATTTGAAGATCACTAATCTATATATTTTGCATACACATTCACCATTCTGTATGTGTTCCTTTGCATGCTGGTGTAAGAAGAGGCAGGGACTTTTACTTTTCCAGTGAGAGCAGATCCTCAGTGAGCGTGGCAGCTTCCCATCTCCAGATGGTATGGAGGTGAGGTAGACAAGATGTCTCCATGGAAGGAGACAGGTCCTGGAGATCCCTTTGAACACTGTTTCCACGGAGTATTTTTAAAATTTTTTTAATGTTTTATTTATTTTTCAGAGAGAGAGAGAATGAGCAAGTGAGAAGGGGAGGGACAGAGCAAGAGGGAGACACAGAATCCAAACCAGGCTCCAGGCTCTGAGCTGTCAGCACAGAGCCTGACGTGGGGCTCGAATTCATGTGAGATCATGACCTGAGCCAAAGTTGGATGCTCAACCACCTGAGCCACCCAGGTGCCCCAAGCTGATTTTTGTAAACAGGATAATATAAAAATTTATCTTCATTATCAACAGATCCTAGAATAGATTAAATGTTGGTTACACCTTCACTCCATTTCCTGCCTGACTCCAAAACCACACTGCCAGGGGCTGTTTCAGGCCCTGAGGGTAACTGTTCACCTTGTAGCACCAGGTTTCACCAAAGGCCCCAGACTCCCCTCTGAAACTTGGGGCCACTTTCTAGCTCCTGAGCCCACGTGCAAGCACCCCAAGGAAGTGACAGTAGTCAGGGTTCGTGGCTGCTACTTAGTTGAGCCTTAAGACAGACTTTTAATATCTCTGTCCAAGTGGAATTGCTCTTACAAGTGGACTTTCTCTCGGTCTTCCTGGCAGAGTGCTCATTTTCAGAGGAAATGAGAACCGCTGTCTTCCATTAACTGGTACATGTGTTCTCAGTTCACAGGCTGAAGCTGGCTGACATCAAGGTCATCGCAGCCCTGGGAGACTCTCTCACGGTGAGTTGCCCCGACTGTGGGAGGAGCCGGCAGGGGAGGAGATCCTGATTAATGAGAGAACATGAAGAGAGGAACTCTAGCGACCATGGCCATCTCTGGCCCCTCTCTGGTCCCCATGTCCATCCGAACCTCAGTATTCCTCTCCCAACACTGGAATGAAGGAGCAGGTGGGAAGTGGCGGGGGAGGGACCTCAGAGGAAGCAGCTGTGACAGAAGTGACCCAACCCAAGTCTCCCAGCCTGGTTGTGGTGGGTGGATGGGACTAGGTTTCCCCCACAGTGTGGGGCTCCTTCAAAGACCTGGCACTGGTCATGCAGGAAGTGAAAGGAAGGTGGAGAGAGATGGAGACAGGAGCAGGTGGTAATGGAGTGGGGACAGGAGTCAGAGGAAGAGATGAGGTACTCAAAAATGATGCCAGCCTGTCTCTGCAGCCACTCCATGGTGACCCCTCAGGCCTGCAAAGTGCTATCCACGAAAAGCAAAGTCCGGCCCTTAGAAAAACTGGGTGGAAGTTTCCAGACACGTTTCCATTCAGTAGTGGCTCATCACAGACGCATCCAGCTGCTGTTCTCTGGGTCCACAGAACTCAGGTCCTCCAGCAGACTCGTCCCCAAAGAGCAGCAGACACCTTGCATGTGTCTACTGTGGTCCATTAGCATTTGATCTATTTCACTTGACATCCTTAATACAGTCTTATGAAACATGACTTACCTCAAACTTAACCCCAAAAGAAGACGCAGCTGGGTAGGTGTACTGAGTGCCCATGACTACGTAGCTTGCCGGGACTGGACCAGGACCAGCACTCGTGAGTCCTGACTCCAAGTCCAGAATCCTATCCCTGTACTGTGGCTGAGTCATCCATGACCCCCCCCCCCAGCGATTCTTCACCCCAAACACCCTACTGCTTGTCACTTGCCAGAAGAACAGGCAGGCTGGTCCTTAGCACTGCTTATCCCAACCACTTCCTGCTGGGTGTGGCCCGGTGGCACCCCACCCCCACACCGAACCCCCTGGTCTCCTTGAAGATGCTCTTGGGAGAGTGAGTTTTCAAGAATCAGCACAGCTGTTCAGGACTTCCTGGGAGGCAGCCTTTGAAGTGGGACATAGATGGCAGGTGGCAGAGAACTGGGCACACCCTGGAGCATCCCTCATGGAGGCCAGCCTCCCCCCAAGCCTGCCTCAGAGGCCAATCTTCAGCATGACCTTTGCAATGGCCCTGCTTGTATATGACACACTGTAGGCAAGGGACATGCATCTGCAGAGTGTGCCCAGATTGAGGTTTTAAAAGACCATGGCTTTCTTTAACTGAAGAGCAGGTATATGGCATTGTATTACTATTTTTAGAATTGCATATACAGGAGATATATCGATTTCAAAGGATTGTGATATGCCTTCTTTTATGATCTAGTTCACAACTTTTGAGAATGAGGTGAAGGGGACCCAAAACTGAGTCCTTTTGAAAAATGAACACTGCAGTCTGATTTTCAGAACCATTCTGCTAGCCTGGTATCACTCAATCTTGGTCTGGACAGGGTTTCTCTGGGTGAAGCCAAGCTGTGAAAGACGCCAGGTTCCCACTGGGAGCTCTCACTCATCTCTGTAAAGGCAGGTGCATTATCAAGACAGGGCACTGTCTCCCCTCGAGACTCTAGGGGGCGCCACGGTGCTCCAACCAGAAACAGAACACAGACCTTCTGGCCGGTGGGCAGGGAAACTCACCTCTGGATGTTCCCTCTCAGGCAGGTAATGGGGCTGGATCCAAGCCTGGGGACATCTTGGATGTCTTGACTCAGTATCGAGGCCTGTCCTGGAGGTGAGTGAAGGTGTGGGAAGGCCCTGAAGGACCCCTTCATTGCGGGAAGAACCCCTAAGCACCTCAGAGAACAGTTCTTCTAGCAGACACGTGAGCCACCTAGTGCTTTTCAATGAGAAACTTCTCCTTTACTCTGAGGAAGGACTGTAGAAGCTCCCCCCGCACCACTACATTCCCCAGGACAGGAACCGAGACCTGAGCAGGAGGAGGTTTGGGAGAGAAAGTACATAAAAGTACATAGCTTCCATTTCTCTCTCTGGGGAGTATGCGCAGAAGGAGACAGTGGCCTTTTGGAACTGGAGCTGTGCCTGAATACTAGCTGCCCGACTCAGTGCGAGCCTGGGCAAGTTACTTAACCTGTATCATATTAAATGGCCTTCATTTTACAGATGAGAAAGCAAGGCTCAGAGAGGACAAGTAGCCTATCTAAGATCACACAGCCAGACGAGAAAAGAGCAAAATGTAGAGCAGATGGCTCCTGACCCCTACTCTGGCACATTCCCCCATCGTGATGGCTTCACGCAGGCTTGTTCCTGCTCCGGCTGTAATCAAATCCAGGCTGCTCCAAGCTGCAGTGAGCAGGACTCGGGATTTGAACACCCGGCTCATGCCAACCAAGCACAAAAGGGCAGGTCTGGTGTTTCCTCAGCCCGGACTCTGGCATCTCTGGTACCAGACTGACCCTGAGTGTTGAATCCCAGGCATCCTCCCTCGTGATGTTGCGCAGAATTAAACCCCAAACATTTGAGACCCTTTTAAATGTTCCCAGACATACTTGGCAGAGAATGAGGGGATATGGAAAAGTAGGGAATCCAATAAACTCTGGAATGTCACATATTCTCATGCCTGGACACCCATCCAATTTCCCTGGAATTTTAGAAGCCGCTTGGAAGATGGGTTCTCTCTAAAAGACACCGTTTAAGAGCAGGTTTTCTCAAGCCAAGTAGGAAGAGATTGACGAGGGCAAACGTTTCCACTGTGTTTTCAGTCATAACAGCCATGCCCAGCTGCAGCGGCGAGCGGGCAGGACTGGGCTGGGCATCCAAGGAACACTCACCTTCCCTTTAGGAAGCAGGGGCCAAGCGGGTCCACTTAGCTCCCCTGTCCCAAGGTCCAAGCTCAAAGTTAAATCATTGAAGTCCACAGTGCCGTTTAAATCTGTTTCTTATCTGGGTGTTCTGGTTTGTGGGGACAAAGGAGAGGAGTTGCTGTGTTCTCGTTTGTTTTTCTACTGGAAATAATGAGGAAATGACAGGCTCCAAGCCCCCAGGGTGTCTCTCAGGAGAAAGACCTGTCTTGGGAGCGTCTGAGGTGCTTTGGCGTCGCTGGCATTTTGAACCTCCGCTTTCTTTTTTGTTCCTGCACCACAGCATCGGCGGCGACCACAACCTCAGCAGCGTCACCACCCTCGCAAGTGAGTACGAGACTCGGCCCTGTGTGGCTCTGCAGCGCCTCCTGGCGGCGGTCTCAGGCTCAGCAGGGAGCCGGCCGGCGGGACCCAGTCATGTTCGCCAGGGGGCGCTCCGTCCTCGAGGCGGTCGCCTGGCTCGTTGCTTGTCATGAAAGCCTTTGAGAGATTTCTCTCCTCTACTCTCCTCCTCTCCTCCCCTCTCCTCCCCTCTCCTCCCCTCTCCTCTCCTCTCCTCTTCTCTCCCCTCTCCTCTTCCTGCCCTCCTCTCTCCTTTACATCCTTCCTTCTTTCCGTCCTTCCTTCTGTCCTTGTAAAGGAGGAGAAGAGAGTTCAGGCCAAATCTAAGTGCAAGTCATTATTAGGAAATGACTTCAGAAAGAAAGAAAATAAACCCATCTCTGCTTTGCCTGTCCTTTTGAGCAGAGCACCTTTCTGGGAGCCGTTGACCCGGGCTTGGGCTTTCTTGAGTATCACTGTATGCAAAGATGTTGAATTCCTGAGTGTCACTAGGAAAGCCGCCACCATGGCAGTCCTTGTGCAGGCTGGGCAAACACAGCCGTATTTGGGGCCCGATGTTGTTCTTGAATTACTTCACCCACAGCCTGCTTGGAATGATTTTTTTTAAAGCCTGAACTACATTCTCTGAATGGTCTGGTCTTACATGTCTTTTTATTCTCCTTCGTGCATACAAATCACAGTGCTCGTTCTTAAAGTACACATGCACAAAATGTGTTAAATTATTTTCCTTTCAGATCTTCCAGCTATTTTTTTTTTTTTGCCTGAGAGGAACTTAATTGGTCCTGCTCTCACTTACTTTTCTTGTAATTATCCCTTTGTAACATATCTTTGGAAGCTAAGAAGTTATTTGAGGTTTAAGGCACCAAGACTTTGGTGATGGAGATAGCTTGATCCTAGGCAGGACTGGTTGGGCTTTGTGTGCGGTTATGTTTTGCTACTTGCAAACCCTGTCCAATTAAAATAGGTCCAGTCC
>NC_043703.1:143255512-143257882 GCF_006229205.1 Suricata suricatta | reverse complement strand
AAAATTTGTCTTTAGAAGAAAGTATAGGAACAAATCTTCAGGACCTTGTGCTAAACAAAACCTTCTTAGACATAATACCAAAAGCACAAGTGACAAAAAAAAAAAAATAGATTGGACGAAAGTAATCACCTTTGAGTTTCAAAAGATACCCTCAAAGTAAAACAAAAACAGAAACAAAAAAGCCCGAAGAGTGAGAAAAGATATTTGCAAATCATATCTGGTAAGAAACTTGTATGTAGGAAATATAAAGTACTCCTAAAACTCAATAGTAAGACTATTTGATTTGGGTATATTAAAAATGGGCAAAAAGTCTGAATAGACATTTCCCAAAGAAGATACACAAATGGCCAATAAGTACATGAAAATATGTTCAACATTAGTAACCACGAAAGCAGACTAAATCATAATGTGGTACCACCTCACATCCACTGGAGTGGTTATTTTTAAAAAGATAAATGTTGGTGAGGATGTACAGAAATTAAAACCCTTATACACTCCCAATGGGAACATAAAATGGCCCAGCTGCTTTGAAAAAAGGTCTGTAAGTTCCTCAAAAGTTTAAACAGAGTTACCATATGAGCCAACATTTCTACTCCTAGATGTATATCCAAGAGAAATTCACACAGAAACTAGTACAAAAGTAAAAGCGCTCATAGCAACATTATTCATAATACCCAAAAAAGTGGGAACAACCCCAGTCCTCCAACTGACGCATGGATAAATGTGGCCTATCCACACAGTGGGGTATTATTTGGTAGTGAAAGGAACCAAGTACTGATGCGTGCTATAACATGGATGAACTTTGAAAACCTGCTCAGCGGAAGAAGCCAGCCACGAAAGGCATGCTGTGTGATTCTGTTTATATGAGAGTCTAGAACAAGCAAACCTAGTGGAGAGAAGGGAGATCAGTGGTCACCACAGGGCTGAAGAGAACGGAGAGTGACTGCTGCTGGGCACAGAGTTTCTTTTTGGGCTGATGGAAATGTTCTAAAATCCGTGATGGTGCACAATTCTGTGAATAGACTAAGGGCTTGAAATTACACTTTAAGTTGTGAATTTCATGGTATGTGAATTCTGTCTCAAAAAATATTATATATCTAGAAAACAAAGAACAGTGCACAAGACCAGCACCATACTCAGACTCCCATTTATTCACAACGATAATTCGCGAAACACCAGTGTGTGTGCGTTGCCCATGTGGTTAAGCATCAGCCTGCTGGACTTTTTCTTTCCAGGCTGAGTCAGTGGTAAGGTTCAGAGCTTGACAGGTGGGAGTCGTTGTCCCTAACATGCACTGGCACTTATCAAAGGAATGTGAAGATTGTTTTTGGGGTAATTACTAAGCATGTCTCTTTTTTGTATTCCCAGATATCCTCCGCGAATTCAACCCTAACCTGAAGGGCTTCTCTCTTGGCACCGGGAAAGAAAACAGTGCTGGAGCCTTCCTAAATCAGGCTGTGGCAGGAGCCCGAGCTGAGTGAGCAGGGGAGCCTTGGGGGTGACCACAGAGGTCCTCTGGGGACCTAGTCGGGAGCTTGGCCTGGACAAGGGTATATGGCTGAAGGCTGGGAGGCTTGGTCTGAGGGGGTTTGGGGGTCAAAGACCGGACTGGCAGGGCTCTCTTGGGATGTCCCTCACTGTGAGGTGCAGAAATCTACTAGCCCACCCCCAACGCCACCCCAGGAACTAGTCACAGTTTACTCTCATGCCAGCTATATGCTTTGAGCAAATTACTTTGCCTTGTCTAGAAACCTCGTGTCCATAGAAGACAGTGGTGTGAGAGGGCTCAGTCTGAGCTCCAGTTTTTATTATTCCGTTAGTGCTCCGTCTTGCGTGTCGTCTTCTCCCTGCGTTCCTCAGACATGCTTTCCAACAGTCTTTTCAGGCTCTCGACTTTGCACCCTTCCTGGGTCATTGGAGGAGCACGGGTCCTGGGAGGAAGCCCTGAGTCTGAGCCCTAGCTCACACATCCCGCCTCCGTGAGCCTTAGCCTCCAAGATGGGGCTGGCTGTGAAGCTGTCCCATGGGGTGGTTATGGGGCTCACCACCATGTTGAATGTGAAAGTTCTGGTGAGCTGTAACCATGCACACTGGCCGGGTCCCCCCATCAGCAATGTAGCAGGACCACAGGACCTATCTGGGTGGCCTGGTGGTGAGCAGGAGTCCATGCACACTGAATGGCAGGTTCCCGAGAGAAGGGTAGGCTTCCCTGGGTCCTACGCATTCATTTCTCTCCATGATTCCCAAGCCTGGATCTTCAGATTTGCTACCTAGTCAGAGAAAAGTGAATACCACACTGAATCTAGGGGGAAAAGATGCAAAGACCCTCTCTGTTTCTTTTTTTTAAAGTTTATTTATTTGAGAGAGAGC
>NC_043703.1:143254075-143255412 GCF_006229205.1 Suricata suricatta | reverse complement strand
TGTCCCCTGCCTTATCATTCAGCCTCTTGAGGGGAGCATGAGTCAGAGAGCCACCCCCTCCCCCAGTGGTGTGACCTCACTGAGGCCCAGACGTGACGGGTGGGGTACCCACGGAGTCCCAAGAGTGAGCGAGTTTTGCAAGGTGTCCTGTGGCCCCAGACTCTGCAGCTTTCTTGCTCTGCCTTCTGGTAGGGAGATGGGACAGGGAAAGGCCCGACGTGATTATTTTTCAGATTTTTGGTGACAATCCAGAGCCCAGCTTTCAATGGGCTGGGCATCTGACTCTGTACCATAGCTCCGAGGGTCTAGTGTCCATGCGGTCTGTACTTAGGTCACAGCTGGCCTCACACAACTCCCGGCACCTAAGTGGCCGATTCCACTCTGTCCTCTCTACTCTCCATCCATCCGTCCATCCACTCATCCCCTCTCCTCCTCCCTCAGCACCTCTCTCCCCATAGGTCCAGAGTTTGTTTGTTGGATCTCTTATGGGAAAATTCCTTTTATAACCTCTGCCTCCGTGGCCCAAACACACATGCAGGTCATGTTTCTGGTTAAAGCAGGAGGCACTAGACTCCGACTGCAGGTCGCCTCCCATGGATTCAAGTGTGTCCGCTTGTCTTTCCAGTGCACACCCTGAGACCGGCAGATATCCAAGTTGTGGCAGCCCTGGGGGATTCCCTGACTGTAAGGACGCGCGGGCCCCGGGTGGGGTGGGGTGGGGGCTGTGCCTGTTCCCGGGTCTGTGTTGGTGAGCACTCCCATCCTGGCACGGCAGTGGTTTGGTTTTGCAGCCGCCTTCTCAATCAGGTGTGCAAGGCGAAATCCTTTTCAGGAGTCAACTCAGTTGTCACATGCAGTGGAGGTGTTGAGCCCCTGACAACACTTTTTTTTTTTTTAAGCAATTGCAAAAATCTGTCATTTCAACTCAGAAACACCCTCTAGCCCTACCTGTGTGTATGCTCCTTTCCCTTTGGATTATGCTTTGGATCGGCTCAGCCCCTCTTTGCATTGTTATGGAAAGCACTAGACTCCACACTTGTGGCTAAAGCCCTGCTCCTAAGTTCCAAGAAATAGGGCTCTTACCATCCCAGATGACCACTTTCTGGCAGCACTTCCGAGGCCCTAAGACTGCCTTGCAGAATGTCCCAGAGGGAAAGAGGAGACACGTATAGTTTATGAGAAATCTGTCCACTACCATCCACTCCAATCTATAGGCTCGTCATGCTTCTAAAAGAATTTAGGAGCATAACGCTGGTGTTATGATACTGCAGAGTCTCCCATGGGCAAAGCACTTGGGGGTTTCCAAAGCCGCTTTTACAGCTATGATCCAATCTGGT
>NC_043703.1:143242339-143253975 GCF_006229205.1 Suricata suricatta | reverse complement strand
CTCTCTGTTTCTAAATCCTATTTTTCTTCCAGAATAATCCCAAACCTCTTTACTTATGTAGTTCTTAGGAATTCTGTGTTCGGTTCCCAGATTCCCTGACATCATTTGGCCAGTAGATTCAATACCATCCCTAATCTACTAGCCACCTAAGTAACTCTTATTTATTCATGACAAGAATCATCCAAAAGAGAGATTTTCCAAAACCGAATCAGTTTTGTAATGAATTCTGTGGCTTTGTTTCTCCTTTTGGTGGGGGAAAGGTGAAAGGCTACCTATTTACTGCCTAAAAATTGTGGCTTTAATATTACCATACTTTTGCTTTTTCCCAAAGCATATGTCAGCCAGTCGAATCAAGAGAGACATTTCTAAGCATGATTCAGTCAGGGAGGCATCCAAGAATGAAACCTTCATGGAGAATATAAAAGTAAGCAAAACAGAGTGTGATTCATATGGATTCCTCCCCTGCTCTCCTCAAGACGTGGGGCTCTTTTATGCAAGGAATGTATTTGTCCAAGAACATCCTGAGTTGTAGGGAGGTGTTAGGGATTATTACACCCAGATCACAGATGACGAAACTGTAGTACAAAGAGGCAAAGTAGCCTGAACAAATGCATTGACTCAACCACATGGTTTGTTGTCCTTGTGCCCTGCAGGCTTTATCCAGAGTCCTGTAATAGCCCCTCATTCCTAACAGCAGTGTCCAATGTACAAGGTATCTTCCTGTTTATTATCCCTGTGTTCTGTGTGGTTGTTGTGAGTTGGAATAGAGGTCAGATACTCATGTTTTCTTAACGAGAATATTGAGGCTCAGAGAGGTCAGGCAATCAAACTGGTCCACAGAGCAAGTGCCCTGATGGCGTCAGACTTACAGACAAGGAAACCAAGTTTCAAAGAGATCAAGTGGCTTATCCAAAATTCCCACCCATGTTATCAGATAACCTAGGTCACTGTGATTAAGACCAGGCTGACTGGGCTAATAGTTAAGAGAGGAGGAGATTGGGGCGCCTGGGTGGCTCAGTTGGTTGAGCATCCAACTCCTGGTTTCAGCTCAGATCATGATCTTGTGGTTCGTGAGATCAAGCCCCACGTTGGGCTATGCAGTGACAGTGCAGATTCTCTCTTTCTCTCTCCCTCTGTGCCTCCCTGACGGATGCTTGCTTACTCTCTCTAAAAAAAAAAGTGAAAAAAAAATTTTTAAAGAGAGGAAGAGATGATAACCAATGTTTTCCTGCTGTGACTGTGCCAGAGACTGGTGGTGGTGTTGATGGTGGTGGTGGTATTGATGGTGTTGGCGGTGGCGGTGGTGGTAGTGATTCAGTGAATTATTTGTCATGTGGATGCTTACCATGTGCTACTCTAAGTTGTTGATTTCTTCCATCCCACAACTTGATGAAGGCATGCTTACCATCTCCATCATATGTAGGGAAAAACTGAGGGTTTGTGAAGTTGAGTACTTTGTCAAGGTCTCACAGCTGGTCACTGGCAGAAGCAGGATTCAGTCCCACACTGTGTGGCACTAAGAATGGCTCTTTCTCCACAGGGCTCATTTGCTCATCTCATTCCCTGCTGCCCACAACCCTCTAGGGAGGGGGGTTTATCTCCATGTTTGTAGTCTTTGGGGAGCACAAACTTAAGTTACACGCCCGCAGTGAGCAGGAGGCAACTAAATGTCAAACCCAAGTGTGTCTGACTCAACCATGTCACCTTGAGGGTAAGAGGACACTTGAGGTGGAGCTCATGGACCCAGAGAATCAGACTCATACCAAGCCATATGTGACATGAAACGCACATGCAGCTTCGCCCCAAATGAACCTGGCTTGGAAGAGAAAGCAAAGCATTTCATCAAATAGGCCAATCAGGAAATATGCCACTGAGTCACCCCCTCGTGTGTGGCATGCTCTGCCCTTCCCAGAGCGCAGTCAGGACTCCCCCGCCTCCCCCACACCTCCAGTGGAGACCGAATGGGAGAGGTGCTCTGGGGCAGGAACATAGCCTTCAGTCCAACTATCCTGCTATGTATTTGGTTCCTGCTATCTCTGCCCCGCTTTCCATAGTCCTTGCTTCTCAGGGTTTGGTTGACTTCTTCCTTCCTATGTGCCTGCAGGGATTTACCTGCTCAGGCCAGGAGGCTGGTGGACCTGATGAAAAATGACACGGTAATCCTGGGAGAAGCACCACATGGGACCACTTGAGGTAGGGTTCCCCAGAAGAGAGAGTGAGCAAGAGAAATCCATGAAAAGAGGCTCAGCTCTGGGGTAGAGGATGGCGGCCCATGGGAGCCTAGAGAATCCACCTTTAAAGACAACAACAAATGATTTAGTACCTACAACCTGTGACCTATGACCTCAAAACCATCAAAACAAAGAACAGGAACTATTAATGTTCATTAAAACCCTCTGCTATGTGAGGATCCATCCCTGCCAGAGTTCAGCACTTTGTATTTTCCTTGACTTGACTCTGGAGCAAGGCACTTATGTGTTGGTTTCCTATTCATTTCAGAAGATAAATTTTCAGGAAGATTGGAAGATAATAACCGTGTTCATAGGAGGCAATGACCTCTGTGATTTCTGCAATGACCCGGTGAGTCTCCAGGCCCTTAAGTCAAGACTTCCCAGAGAAGGGCATGTCCCCCCAGGTGGCTGGAGCAGCACAGCAGGGGTTGGGACTTGGGGCTTGTGGCCTGGGATTAACCCCGACACCAAGGCATTCACCTCCAGGGAAAGAGTCAACAGACCTGGTTATGAAATTGATCTTGATTAGGTTTCATAACAAGGGAGTCTTATTATATCATTCTAGAAACCAAGATAACATTCCAAAACTCTGGAAAAATCAGGCATATCTTCATCTACTCATTATAAGCCAGCTCCGTTCTCCTGCACTGGACTACCTTACTGTCTCTATTTTTATGCCATCATTTGAATGGAAAAGTTGATTCCCAATGCAAGCATTTAGGCAAGGTTCAGAGCCAAGTCTTTCTGAGCTGATGGGAAACCCAACAGGCAGGCTGCTGCCTTGTGGGTGTGGTGCTTCTTTCTGGAACCCCAGAATCTCTGAGCTGCCCCCAACCCTATTGATCACTCTCCTACTGGTGGCAGGAATGCCTCCCATGGAATCTAGCTGTTGAACATCCCCAGAAACGGACAGCTCTTTAATTTGCTCTATGTAGTGTTATAAGCAGGTACCAATTTTTTCGGTAGTGCTTCTTCGTGTTAAGCCCAACTCAGCCTTCTTGTAACTCCTACCTTTTCTGCCTGTGCTTAGCATGCCTGCACCTCTTCTACATGAAATCTAGCAGACTTTAAAAATAATAGGTTTCCTTAAAATGTTTATTTTATAAACAATCCACACAGGAAGCACATCAAAGTACAGAGAAAAAAATATTCTCTGTAACTAACAACATCCAGCAATGCCATGGCTAGCATCTCTCCCTAGCATGTTCTGTGAATGTGGAGCCATTGCTTTATTATTGGCTAAAAATAGTATCCTTCTGGAAATATTGTTTGAGGATCTACTTTTTCTCAATAGCAATACATTGGGAAGATAATCCTATGTAGGTATTTAGCCTTCCATAAAATAATTCCTAATGACTGTATAAGTCATCCATAACCTATATTGGCCATACTTTATATTTAGCTGTCCCCAATCATTGGATACTTAACTTATATTGCTTCTAATTATGGCTGTTATAAATAATACCAGAATAACCTTCCATCTTTATGTACATCTGTAATTGTTTCCTGATATATATTCTAAGACTTTTAAGCAAGAAGACATGTATGTTTTCCCTAATGTTTTATCATGAAAACTTCCTAACATCCTGAGAAATGGAAAAAATTGTGTAGTAAAGGATCATATATCCCCCGCTTAGATTTTACAGTTGTTAAACCTGTTAAGCTAATATAGCAAAATGTTATGTTATTAGCTTAATGGATTTATCTCTCCATCCATCCGTCTTACTTTGGGGATATTCCACACATTTTTAATGTTTTGGATACATATTGCCAAATTACTTCCAGAACGTTGGTTTCAGTTAGGTCTATTTCCTCACTCTCCATCTGTTAATATATATTATTTGTTTTAATAGCTGCTCATCTAATAAGTGAAAAAATTGTATCTTGTTTTCAAAATTTGCATTTATTTGATCAGTAAGAAGGAATAAACCTCTATTTAATGCTCATTTGAATTTTTCCTGATAAATTCTATATTATGCCTATTGACTATTTTCTGTTAAGGTATTTATTATTCTCCTGTTGATTTCTAAAAGCCCCTTATATTAAGGATACTAACCCCTTTATCAAATGCGTTGCCTTTTTGTTGCTTTCCATCTAATTTTGTTTATGGTGTTTTCCAACAACCAGTACATTTTTAATTTCTAGTATCATTTGCTGGGCACATATCATATGCCAGGCACTGTACTAGGAGCTAAGCCTTGAGGCTCTGTCCTTAAGGAACCCACAGGGAGGGAACACAGACAACTCACCATAACGTGATAAGGAAAATATCATGACATGGTTGTAGTGATACAGAAGAGAGTTCCAAAGTTAGAGATGCCCTGGGAATTTGCGTTTTGTGGGGGGGAGAGTCAGAAGTTTACACAGAGCAGGAGACCTTCCAGCTGGGGCTGGAAACTGAGGACAATTGTCAGGCAGAAAGAGGGCCAGCAGAGGAAAGTCAAGGATGTGGGGAGTCTTACTGAGCCTAGGAGCTTCTTCTCTGAGGGGCAACCCTGCCCCCTAGACCTGTGGCAGCCTGCCTTCCTGGCATCCAAGTCACCAGGGTCTGAGGTTTTCAGGCTGTGACGCAAAGGGCCCACGGTGAGCGTGGGGTTGTTGGCAAAGCAGGTAGGGAAGTTGGACCACCGCCCTGCCCCCCTTCTTGAACGTTACGGTTTTGATTAGTTTGAGCTCTTGGTTAGATTTCAGCCAGAGAAAGGGTTCCACTTAAAAAAGAATTTCTTTTTTAAACCACAGATATAGAAGATGATTAAAATGTTTTTATGTTTAGGAGAGAGGATTCCCATGATCCCCTTGCCCTCCCAAATCCTTAAGTGATTTGATTGGGCCATAGGTCCCCAGGCACTGGAGGCTCTAAGAAAAGAGCTCAGGCCATAGGATCAGAGAATATTCAGACTGCAGGGATCTTAGCGGTCCTAGGCTTCAACACCCCATTCTAGAGGGACCCACAGGTGTGATGGGCTTCAGCTAAGGCCATGCAAGCCCAAGAACAGCGGGGTTGGAATGGAGGCTGGGGGCCCCAAAGATGAACCTAATGTTTCAGTGTTGCCTGTTCTGGCTGAAACACAAGAAGAAGGGGACCCAAGAGGAAATGGCCCTGGTCTACAGAGAGATTGGGTAGTGAATGGTGTTAAACATTTCATCTTCTTGCAGGTCCACTATTCTCCCCAGAACTTCACGAACAACATCGGGAAGGCTCTGGACATCCTTCATGCTGAGGTGTGGAAGCTGGTCTTCTCGGCCTCTGTGCAGTTCAACCATGTCCTTCTTGGGCCTCAGGCTTGGCCAGAGGCAGCTCTGGCTTCCTGCCTGCCTTTCCCTAGAGGCCAGTGCTCACCATGCTATTGTCATGAATACACAAGTGTCAGTGGGGGGAGGAAGGGCAGGAGGGATAAGGAAGTGGAGGGGGCCACCTGAAAGACAACAGACCCACCAACCTTGGTCCTCTCAGGGACTGACCTCGCCTTTCTTTCCTCAGGTTCCTCGGGCATTTGTGAACCTGGTGAAAGTTCTGGAGATCATCAACCTGAGGGAGCTGTACCAGGAGAAGAAAGTCAACTGCCCACGGCTGATCCTTAGGTAAGAAGGAAGCTTCCCCCACCCCGGCCCCACTCCCCATACCGCCAGGAGACCCTTAACAGGAAGTAATCTCGATTAGCTAGAAAGCCAAGGGTATATGTATGAGAAGTGCTAAGACCACCCCATTTTCTAACCTGACAAGGCCTAATGGGTTTTTGTGACCCAAGTGTCGGCCTCAGCAACCCTCCAAGTATGTGCTTACAACCCAACCATGTTCCTGTTGTCACGGCCGCTCAGGACACCCGTCAGTCCTCAAGGGAGGGAGGAGTAAAGTGTAGGAATGGAGTGGTCCTGTGTGGCCAGGCTCAGGGGCCACACTAGATGAATCCAGAGCTCCCCCAACCCACCCACCCAGAGGCCCATCTCAGGATACAGGGGGGCTCCAAACCTGGCACTCACAAACGTAGGGCTGTTGTCACTTACTAGAGGAGAGGGTGGACAAATTAGAATCAGAATCTAGAGGACAGTCTTCCCCTAGCACAGAGCGCCCTGGGCCTGGGAGAGCCCCTGAGAAGCCTTCTTTGTTCCCAGTCTTCAGAGCCAAACAAAGGTGGTTCCCTCTCTGATATTATACATCCCCATGACCTTCAGAAGATCCTTCTAACCTGAGCATGCACATTTCTCACCGCATTACTTCCTGTAAGGCCCTCTTTGGACCATTAGGCCCGGCCACAGTGGCCGTGCCCCAGCCCATCCTCCTCCCTCGCTCTGTAGCTCTTTCCAGGCCCCCACCACAGCCCTGAGTACACCACGTGGTGGTTATTCATGTGCCTTTCCCCCAAGGGCCCTGACCTCTGACTGAGTCACCGCTAGCACAGCGTAGGGGCTCTGTGGCTGTTGCTGAATGAGTGAATGAATAATTCACAAGGGCCAGATTTGCTCTTGGAAATTTAGGGCTACCTTGGCTGCTACCCTGAAGGTTCATGCCAGAGCGCACCTGGGGGCCCAGATTGCACAGGTCCCCCGGGGAAGGCCTGAGGACACCGTGAGCAGGAGGGTGGCTGCTGGCTGACACATGCCTATTAAATGTAGCTGGTGTCAGGCATGCTATTTTCAGCCACTGACTCATTCTCTGGCTCCCACTTTCTCTAGTCACTGGGCCACACGGGGGGTTCAGTGTCTTTATTTCAGAGCAGCTTGCCCAAAAATCTCTTGCCATCAATCACTGCAGGGGTTTTAGACAATTAAAGCTAAAGATTCAGAGTAGGCATTCACCAGGTCTGTTCTCAGCTCTGAAATGGCCAAGTCACTGACAGGTTAGGCAGACTCGGGGTCACCTTGGCCTGCCTCCTCTCTGCTGTTCTGTCTCAGTGCTTGAGCTTTCTCTGGTGGCGTGAGTCTGCTCTAAGTCATCCACACTATTATACCCTCACCCTCTTCGACCAAAAGCCCAAATACTCAAGGTGGCCAACCACAGCAGAGACACAGACTGAACAGAAGCAGTTTATCCAGGGATTAAGAGCTCAGGTTCAGACCAGATGTTCTTGAGTTCAAGTTCTGGCTCCCACACTTAGTCTCCATGTGACCTTGGGAAAGTACTTAACCACCCTGAGCCTCCGTTTTCTCATCTATACAGTGAGGATAATGATAATATAACCTCTTGAAGAGCTAAGAGGATTAAATGTGTTAATACCCATAAAGCTCTTGGCACAGTCAACATGAAGATGCATTAGCCCCTATTATTATTGTTGTCATTGTTATTATTTAAAAGTAGGTGTGCCATATCTGTGCTGTCTTCACACAGCTAGAAGGTAACTCAGCTCTGTAAGTTATTCCTATAGATTTCAGAAGTAACTATTACATTTTCAGGAGAAAATCCAGGTCTGTTGAGTTTTCTGCGGCTTCCTCTGGTTAGCCAGCCAGGGCCTCCATTAGCACAAACTTCTGCTACCTTCAAATTGAATAGATTCTGAATCTCAAGCCAGTGTCATACATTCAGATGGCAATTTTGATGGGATGGCTCATCTCTTTGGCTTGGTCTGCAGGAATCTGTGTTCCTGTGTCCTAAAGTTCGAAGATAACTCAACGGAACTTGCCACCCTCATCGAAGTGAATAAGAAATATCAGGTAAGCCAGGAAAGGATTCTAAGACTGCACAAGACATCATCTGATCACTCTGGTTAGAAAATGAGCACATGCCTACATTATCTTGACCCCAACTGTCCATTGTGAGGATGTGGGGTTGTTTACTGACCAGTTCGCAGATTTAAAAAACTTTTTTCCTGTTTTGTATTTATTTTTGAGAGAGAGAGAGAGATAGCACAAGCAGGGGAGGATCAGAGAGAGAGAGAGAGACACAGAATCTGAAACAGGCTCCAGGCTCTGAGCTGGCTGTCAGCACAGAGTCCGACACGGGGCCTGAACCCACAAACTGTGAGATCATGACCTGGGCTGAAGTCAGATGCTCAACCAACTGAACCACCCAGGCGCCCCCCAGTTTGTAGATTTAAAGACACCCTGAGAGGCAGCAGGGACTGTAATTCGGTTAATTTGAATCAAACTGTAGACAAGCAAATCATTGAACACATTTCACCAAATCTCCATTCCTGGCCCCCCCCCCCACACAAATATTTCCATTTGTCCATGAGAAATGTTTATGAGCTTCCAACTCCTGGCTGGGAAACCCTTTCCATCTAAGAGAGTCTGGAGGATTCAGTGAGATTACTCACATTCCCTCTGTCCTCCTCTTCTGGGGAAATAGGCGTTATTGGGCACCATGGGGTGGGGGGAAGTCAGCAGATCTCCTGACACCCTGTGGGTTGTTTATTTTGGGCCTTTTTCCATCCAATCTTTGACCAGAGCAACTGGTTCCCTTGACTATCTTGAGTTTTCTCCCCAAATAATCATCCAATCACTCAAGAGGACACTGGTGACCTTCTAGCCCTTCTAGAGTAGGCTGCAAACAGCTTCCGGGGTGGTTCCATCCTTCAAACCCACAGACTCCTTGGAGCAGAACCACGTCCCTGCTTTGAGGCAGCCATGCCTGTCAGGGGCATCAGGGCTCTGGGGAATGAACTTCTATCACCCTGGGTGACTCCCCAGCTCCACCTCCTTCTGCTGGGGGCAGGCACCTCTTTCCCTGGTGAGGAAGTCCATGGTCAGCACCGGGCGAGGGAAGGCAGCCAAGGTTATGGCCATGAAGGCAAAGCTGCTCCAGATAGAACAGGCTCTTGGGTGCAAGCAACAAAAACCTGTGCAGGGCCAGTTAGTTTAAGCCGATGTGTTATACAAGCAGAGAGTCTGGAAGAGTTGAAAAGCTAGGCTCAGGGGCTGCGCCACCAGAAATCACAGAATCATGCAATTCTGGGGGCTGAGCCGTAAGGATCAAAATCAGGCCAAAGAACTAGTTCAGTGGAAACAGTGTGGACCCAAGTGTCACTGGGGCATTTAGGACCTGAATGCAGTGCTGCCCTCAGCAGAAAGGATTCTATGCTGTTCGTCTTTCTATTACCAGCTCTGGAGGGCCCCGGGGAGTGCCTATGCCCTAGTGTGAAGGTCATGTGGGAGGCAGGCTGCTCTACTATAGTGGAGTTTGTCCAAACATAGGAAGTGGATTCAGATACCTGTGGTCAGCAAAGAAAAAAAAAAAAAAAAGAAGAAGAAAAGAAAGAAAAGAAAAACTATTCACCAAAACTGCCTTCACTGACCTCTCTAGATTGGCCTGTCATTCCCAGGTCGAATCTTGGTGACCATTGAGACTCTGGGGGAGCTCACAGGTCAGTCACAGAAGGCCATCAAACCCGCTCTCAGAATCTTCTCACTCACTACTTTCTCCAAAAGCTATGGTTCCTTTAACTCTCCATGGTGGTGATCATTGCATTAATAACTGCCATGTGCCAGGCATTCTAGATACTCTTTCATTTCTCAAGGGATGCATGGCTCCACTGTGCACCATTGTGGCTCATCCCCACAGGGCAATCAGTAGCACTGGTAGGGAGCTAAGGGATGGTCCAGACCTTCCCAAACACCCCCATTTACAGATGAGGAAACAGAGGTCCAGAGAGGGAAGGCATCTCGCTGAAAGTCACACAGCTACTTAGTGGCATTGCACTCTCTTTCTGGCGGACCCTGGGAAAAGGAAGTACGTGGTCCTTCTGAAATGCTCCCACTAATGTTCCTGATCCCCCCTTTTCCAGCCAGGTTCCTGGTCCCATTTGGTAGAAATGTGGTAAGCAGTGAGGTGGCAGAGGCTGGCGGAACTTGGAGTCAGAATTGGGGTAACTGGTCCTCCTGGAACCAAGCCCACGTGGGAGCTGTGAAAGTAACAGCCCTGTTCCCCCGCCTGGACAGATCCGAGAGTCTCACGTGTACTCACACAGGACTATGCACGCTAGCTCTCTCTCACACGTGCACACACACACACACACACACACACACACACACACACACCACGCACAAATGATAGAAATGGGCATCACTGCTGATTCACCTCTGATTTTCTAAACAAATGTAGGGCAGAAATAAATATAAGCATTATCCCAAAAAGTCATTTCATCAAATTCATACCCCATCCCCCCTCCCCAATGCCCTTTGCCCCAGTCTTTAATCAGAAGCTTTAAAAGGAGATCAAGCTGATGATTTTGAGTTTTTCCTTATCTTTCCTTGTGTTTTTGTGTTTTCCCACAGCCTCGGTCAAATCTATGCACTGGCAGTAGGCGTTGGGGGCAGGGGCTGAGATAAAGGCTGATCTAAAAAGTAACAAGTTCATTCCAGGATAGGTTGAGATTTTGTTACAAATTGATTTCACTCAAGGGTCAGCCTCTGTTTAAACTCTATGGCAGAGAAAACCATGGCGCAAAGCACAGTGCAGAGAGGCCCCTGACCCCCACCCTTTGCCTCCTGCAGGAGGAGACTCACCAGCTGGTTGAAAATGGGCGATACGACACAAGGGATGATTTTACGGTGGTCGTGCAGCCATTCTTTGAAAAAGTGGACATGCCAAAGACCTCGGTAACAGAAGCAGTGATCATGGGTAAAGGGGGGACATAGGGCCAAGCCAGTTTGGAATGTCATGTCTGTATCCAATGCCCCTATAACATGCCCCCCCCCTCTTTTCTACCCTATGACCAGGCGGGGTTGCCCGACAGCTCTTTCTTCGCTCCTGACTGTTTCCACTTCAGCAGCAAAGCTCATGCTCGCGCAGCCAGTGGCCTCTGGAACAACATGGTAAGATGACTGAGGTGGGGACAATTATTCTCCCTCTGAGAGGAGAAAGACTCTAGCAAGCTTTTGAAGTTCAGAGCTGCATGGCTCAGGCCATGTGATCTCCCACACCGCAGTGATGACCAACCACATTCCCCACATCCCTCCCTCCTTTCCCCAGCCCTGACCTGCCTCCTCCCCTTTCCATTCTTGCCACCTCTTTTCTGCTTCCTGCCTTAGCTGGAACCTGTTGGCCAGAAGACAACGCAGCATCATTTTGAATACAAGATCAATATCACATGTCCGAACCAGGTAGAGTGGGAAGTTCCTCCCTGCAATGGGTCTATTTATCTGAAGCATCTTTTCCAGGCTTTTGAAGCCTCTCAGTGAGGTTTCTCAGCTCATTTCACCCCCAGATCCCACCCCCACCCCAGACTCCAGGTAACCATCCACAGAGCCCTATCTGGTTGGACCGTGAGGGGTGACAGCCCCCAGTGGCCAGAGGTCCCTAGTGTGCTCCTTTGTCCATGAACCTGGGAACCCTAGCACAAGTGTGGGCTGCACACAGTTCTCTCCAGCCGGGAAGACAAACGTGGCAACACCACCCAGCTCTCATTTTGGAGACTGAGGCCGTGGAGATCATCAAGGACAGGATGGGACAGAAGGATACCCTGTCTCCAC
>NC_043703.1:143107902-143242239 GCF_006229205.1 Suricata suricatta | reverse complement strand
GAATGTCCCAGAGGGAAAGAGGAGACACGTATAGTTTATGAGAAATCTGTCCACTACCATCCACTCCAATCTATAGGCTCGTCATGCTTCTAAAAGAATTTAGGAGCATAACGCTGGTGTTATGATACTGCAGAGTCTCCCATGGGCAAAGCACTTGGGGGTTTCCAAAGCCGCTTTTACAGCTATGATCCAATCTGGTCATCAAAATAATCCTAGGAGATCAGCAGGTCACGTCCCCAGTTCAGTAAGGAAGCAGCTGAGATCCAGGGAAGGCAGCTCGCTGGAAAGGAGCGTGGGGGAAGGCAAGCCCGGTCTCTGCCCTCAGTCCAGGGTCTGTTCACGCCACGCGACGAGTGTGTTGGGAACTGCCTGCCTCCCCTTCCTCTGACTTACTCATTTTCTGACGTGTTTCGATATGTGTTCAAAGGCCGGCAATGGAATTGGCTCCAAACCAGAGGACCTTTCTGATGTCACCACTCAGTATCGAGGGCTGTCATACAGGTAATGTTAACCCTCCCACCCCAAGCTCACTCTCACAACTTGGATGAGGGGGTTGTCTCTTTTAAACACATAAATGCCAAAGAGCAAGGACCTGGTCTGGAAGGGGCTTTCCGAAGGAAAAACCTAGATCTTTCTGCAAAAATGTGACAATAGGGAGAGTGGAGAGGATATTTTATTGTTGATAACTTTTTTTTTCTTTAATTGCACAGAAAAAGAAAACAAGCGTTCTTTTCAGACTCCCAGGTCAACAATTTCAACACGAAATGCCCCCGAAAAGCACAAAGCCTCTGAGTTTCCACCCGCCTGTTGGTTGTATATGTGTGGTGAAGATCTCCGTCTCTTTACTGTCTCTGTGTGTTTATCCATGTCATTCTGTACTCACCCCTCTGCCTTTCCATGTATGTACACATCTGTCCAGAAAACTCTGAAATGCAGCACACCACTTCAGGAGGAAATGGCCAGGACAGACTCCCAGCCCCTGAGCCCTTCCTGTGTGCCTGCAAGATACCAGGCACTGAGGCGGGTGGGCGGTGGGCGAGGGGATGTATCAGAAACATAAGGAAAAGCCATGCTCGATTGGCAAGTGCTATTCAAAAATGAAAGATCCCCACCCGAGGGCTACAGGAAAAGAGAAGAGGGAATAATCAACCTTGCCAGGGGAGTGGAAGGCTTTGCAGAGAAGGTGGGAATGGACAGATGAGCAATTAGGTAGATGAGAACAGGCATTCCAGACGGGGAGTAGAAAAGCTCACGGTGGGTCAGGTGAGCGGGTGGATGTGGGTGGGTTTTCTTAAGTTTCTTTCTCTCCCAGTGAAGTTCGCATTTGTGGATGCTTCACCCACTGTAACAGGCGATTCGCTCAGAATTCAAAACACCTAGAGCAAGGCCAGCCAGGAGAGGGCAGAGTGCTAAGGAGACGTTTTGCATCCCGACAACACACTGGCCTCCTCCCTTTTCTTCCCTGTGAAGTCAAATGGATCATTTCTTCCGGAAAGTGAGAGGGAACAGTGTGGGGATGATTGAGACTATGGGAGTTCTCCGACCAGCTCCCAGGACAGCCCCAGAGAGGAAGGATTTCCTGGGTGGGGGAAGGAGAGAGGACCCTGGGGTGGGGTTAGGGGCTAGCAGGAGGACACCATCCACTGAGGCAAATGCCTCCAGCGCCCGGAGGGGCCCCCTCAGCTGGGTAGAGGGGCTCCAACTCTGAAGCAGAGCCTCGTCTTCTGACCACTGTGCCCCAAATGTTACTGAGGCTGTGAGAAAACAGAAAAACCAGAGGGGAAGAAAGCAAGCAGAGCTTAGGACCTACAATCCAGAAAGGGTGTGAGCTGCCCTGAACTCAGTCTTAGCTGGAGAAGGGATGACTTCAGGCCACAGTGTGGGAAACAGAAAGTAAGGCAGACAAGGGGGTTAGAGCCACACCTGGTGGTGCCGTCTGCAGAAGTGAGTTGGTGTGACCCCCCTCCCCACCACACACAGTCCAACTGAACAGATTCCTGGGCTTTAGATACAAACAGCCAATCTTTAAATGTTTCTCTGTAGCAAGGGGGAAATTCAGCCATTGCTCTACCTTTCCCTACAGCGGAGGCCAGGTGTGGCTTAAAGTTTCAGTCTTCTGTATTCAAGTGGCTGTTGTGTCTTTAAACCCTCTCTTCTAAATGTTTCAAATACCTGCCCACTATCCACATGTGTTAATGACGGAAGCTCTGAGTCAGAGCCTGAGATACAGTTTGACCCTTTGGTAATATATACAATGTTTCCCAAAGAGTGTTCCATGGAACATTAGCCTCCTACATTTTCCTGACAAGGGCAAAATTCTTTGTACTGGGGGGGAGGAGGGGGATGGAACATTACCTATTGTATCCTTCCTCTGGAGAATTCACATGTATGTTAGCACATTAAAGGCTCTGAGAAGCCCTGCAAGGAAGACATTTGCTTAAATTGTATCTATTTAATCCAGTGTTTCTCTTTTTTATTTTTTTTATTTTTTAATGTTTTTTATTTATATGAGAGAGACAGTGCAAGCAGGGGAGGGTCAGAGAGAGAGGGAAACACAGAATCTGAAGCAGGCTCCAGGCTCTGAGCTAGCTGTCAGCACAGAACCTGACGTGGGACTCAAACCCACAAATCATGAGATCATGACCTGAGCCGAAGCTGGATGCTTAGCTGACTGAGGCACCCAGGCACCCCCCAGTGTTTCTTTTAATCCCAGAAATCTTTCTTTGTTCACAATACCAGTTAGTACCTGCCCCACCCTACCCGACGCCCACCCTCACCCCTCCACCCCAGGAAATGTCCATGTAGTATGCTGACCTGAGAAAAGCAATTTTCTGAAGCCATTAAAGCTTCTGGATTGGAAGCAATAGGCAATTAATGATTCCAGGTAAATTAAGAATGTAATTTCAGCCTCTTCCTCCAAGGACACAGAAAGTGGAGAGAGGGAGCTGCATAGAGTTGGACAGGGATGATGACCCAGAATTTTTGGGAGATGGGTTGCTGTGAGCAGAACCTGCAGGAGGAGGCTTGGCTGTGACTATTTACAAAGCCTCTTGATCTGTGAGAGCCATACAGCAAGGACGGGTGCCAGCTTCAGCTAGTTTAACTATGTGGCAGCGCCACAGGTCCTTAGAGCATTGTTTTTTCTTCAGTTCACATTGTTTGCTTATTCAGGGCCACCTGAGTGGCTCAGTTGATCCACTTGATCTTAACTCTTGATTTTGGCTCAGGTCTTGATCTCAGCATTGTGAGTTCAAGCCCTGCATTGGGCTCCATTCTGGCGTGGAGCCTACTTACAATACAAAAAAAAAAAAAAAAAAAAAAGGAAGGAAAGAGAAAGAAAAAGAAAGAAATTTGCTTATTTGGCATCAAAAGACCAAATTAAAATTCACTTACCAAAAAAAACCCTCGCTCTTTTATTAATTACAAGTTCAATCTCACTGAAACTCCTTCCACAAATGTCATTGAGCGTCTACTCTGTAACTCTCTGTGCACTGTGGGTGATGACAGATGAACAAAACCCAGCCTTTGAACTCATGGTTTAATACAAATTACATTGATTGGAAGGATCTCCTACTAACGAGATCTTTCATACAGGTCTATTTTCTTTCATGTGTCACATAGTTCTGATCATAATGAGGGCTTAAATAGTTCTTTTCCTCTATACTTCTTTGGGTAATTCTCTTTTCTTTTAGAAATGTGCACCCAGATTTTTGTAGCCTGTTGGTGTTGATTAGCTCTGGTATTTGTTTTAGAAAAAAGATACTTTTAGACAAGAAATTACAATAGATAGTACTTGATGTCTGTGTTTAGGTATATCTCTAGGCTTGTGTTTATACGTTTATTTTTTTTATGCTTATTTATTTTTGAGAGAGAGAGCATGCAAGCAGGGGAGGGGCAGCGAGAGAGGGAGACACAGCATGCAGTGCAAGCTCCAGGCTCTGAGCTGTCAGCACAGAGCCTTACGCGGGACCTGAACTCACAGACTGTGGATCATGACCTGAGCTGAAGTTGGACTTAACCAACTGAGCCATCAGGCGCACCTCAAGCTGGTTTTTAGTTACCTTTCAAAAGTTAACTCATCCCTCTGTACCTCAGCTTCCTCCTCTGTAAAATGGGGAGAGTCGCATCTACGTCACAAGTTTGTTGAAAGGTGTTTAGGTAACTAATGTACAGAATTCAGTTCATGCTGGGCATGTATACCACCTAAGTGCTTTCCTTCCTGACTTGGTGCAAATAAGAAATAGCTCTTTCTTACCTTTAAATCCTAGATGTGAGGGGAACCAACCCATTGGGGAATTCAGATTTTTTTAGGCTTTCTCAACGTGAAGAGGTTGATGGGTCTGACACATCTTACAGATGCATGGGCACTAGGAAAGGCGGGGTACTCTTTCATAAAGCCTAAGTATTGATTCGGTCTCTCACTGGTCTGCTCACTCCCTGCAGTTCAGGAGGGGACGGCTCCCTCGAGACCGTGACCACCTTACCAAGTAAGTAACCACCAGTGGTGCAAGTCTGTCCACCCATCCCCTCACCCCCGGGCTTCCTGAGAGTGCCTCTCAGCCTGGAAGGAGGATACAGCAACGTCTGTGCCTACTACCACTGAATGGGAGGAGAGACCCATGGACCGGTGGTTGAAGGGGGTGGAATAAACACTGATTAGAAGCCCTGACGCTTGGGTTCAAACCCTGACTCTTCTCTCTGCTTGCCGGGGGACCAAGGGCAAGTCACCAAACATTCTGAGCCTCGGGTTTTTTCAACTGGCCCAGAGGGTACAGAGACAATCCAGTGAGATAGTATTCCCTGCACTGTGAACTGTGAAAGGAAGGAAAAGAAAGGAAGGGAGGCAGGGAGGGAGAGAGGGAGGAAGAAAGAGAGATAGAAGGAAAGAAGGGAAAAGAAAGGAAAGGAAGGAAGGAAGAGAGAAAGAAAAGGAAAAAGAGAAACTGAGAGGCTCTTGCTGCCTTGGTCCACCACGTCATCAGGTCATCTCCACCTCGCCCCAATTCCCGCTGGGCACACCCTCAGCCTCCTGCCTCCCCTCACTGCCTGAAAATGGTAATGAGGCCCACTCTGGGGAGCCTGTACCAGACAGAGTAGATGTCCTGACCTTCCCTCTCAAACTCTCTGTGTCCTATTCACCCCCTTCTCTCCCAGACATCCTTCGGAAGTTTAACAGAAATCTCAGAGGCTACGCAGTGGGCACCGGGAATGCCAGTGACACAAATGCATTCCTCAATCAGGCCATTCCTGGAGCAAAGGCTGGGTATGGCGTTCGGGGAGCAGGGCCGGTGGGGAGAAAGTGGGAGGCACAAAGTCCCCTTTGAGACCGGAATGCTGACCTCCATGTGCAGAGGGGACATTCGCAGCAATGATTTGAGAGGCCTTCAGCCACTCTTCCCTGGCCACCCCTGTGACTAAGGCCACAGCAGGGAGGCGTCAGAGGCTGAAGCTGGGACAGGAGCCCCGTCCCTGGAGGCTGAACTCCTGACCTTGCTTCATGGGCGCCATTTTCTAATCATGCAACGAACCAACTAACCTTATCCAAGTTTTTTTTTTCTATTAAAACATAGTTTTTTATACAAGTAATACACATTCTTTACAAAAATTCTCCTAAATGCAGAAATAATAAAAAACAGAAGTCTATGATAATTTAATCTGCAGTTATTTGTCCTTGAGATGTTTTGCCCCTACAGTGTATCCTTGGTAGAAAAATCTTTTTTTTCTTTTTTTATAGTTTATTGTCAAGTTGGATTCCATATAGCAGCCAGTGCTTATCCCAGCAAGCACCCTCCTCTATGCCCATCACCCTTCTTCCCCTCCCCCTCCCCATCAGCCCTCAGTTTGTTCTCTTGACTCTTGAATACTGAGAACCTTATCCAAGTTTTAAAACTCACCGTGACATAATGGTGCTGGTGAGCTTCACTCTTCCCAAAGCCTCATGAGTGGCAGTGCCAGAAAAGATGAGGGAGTGCCACCATATGAATGGAAAAGCCAGAATCTCCAGCCTTGGAGGTTCTGGAACCACAGGTCATGGCCTGTCCCTCAGCCCGCTATGGAGCTAATAGGAAACGCAGTTGAGAAGCCAGAGGCAGCTAGAGCAGAATGCTCAGCACCACCCCCCCAGGAAGATCTCAGGAGGCCCCTCACTCATCCAGCCTGGGAAGACCCTGCTGGGCAGCAGAAACATCTGGGGACAGATGGACCCACCAGCAGGTCCCAGCATGCTGATGCTATGGGTGCATCTCACCCACGCCTGTAACAGGAGCCGACCTAGTGGGGAGCTTGGGAGGCTTGAGATCAAGGCTTTCCATGAATTACCAACTCAGGCACGAGTACGGTATATATTTATTCCCCACCTCTCTCTAAAAGAAGCATCTAGCTAAGTTTACCAAAAACAGAACACAAGTAACGTGTACATTGCAAAGAAAAATCGCAGCCACTGGTGGCGGGAAGATAGGGAAGAAGCAGCTGTGTCAATATGAGCATTTTTGTAATTATTGTGCCTGAACATCAAACTCTCAGCTTCCTGGCAGCCAGAGGAAAAAGAGAAAGCATGCTAAAGCTTTTCTAGATCTGATTTCAGGGTCTATACCGGTCCTTCAAAGGGGATAAATCGTTTCCTAGCATGGAATCTCCTAAAAAGGAGACCATAAGTAATCAATACAGTGCCCTTGACTACAGCTTTGGACAAATACAAAATTGGCTTTTCAAAGGGCTATTTGTTGTAATAACGTTTCAGAACAGGCAAGGAGCTCCTTGTCCCTGAGCCTCGGGGTCTCTGGCAGTTCATGCAAGGGGATAATGCCATGGAAACCTCCAGTTCAGGCCCTTTAGGAGGAAAAATCCAGGCACCGTGCCTCAGTAGGACTGATTTCCTCTCCTTCTCAGGGAACTTAAGAGCCAAGTCCAGACTCTGGTACAGAGGATGAAAGATGACCATGTGAGTCGGATTTACAGTTATTTTTAAACACTAATTTTCTAACCCACTGAAGTCCCCAAATGGAGTGGTTTGCCATGAAAGCAGTGAGCCACTGTCACTAGAGACATTTAAGGAGTGGTAGGACAGCCCACATCCGAGGCCCTGGAAGAGATTAAGTCCACGGTGGTGGGGGTGGGGGCGTGTCATCACAATAATCTTGAAAGTACCCCCCTCCCCATGCTAAGGTTCTGTGGTCTATAAATCAGCCTGTAAAATTCTTTGAGCTCTGAGATTCTGATCCTATTATTTTGAGTGGAAAAGGAAGTCTTAGAAGGGAAGTCTTAGAGCTGTGGCGTTATTTGCGTGTTTGTTGGAAATCATTAGGCATTTTCCTCCTTCTGTATAGAGAGTGAATTTCCATGAGGACTGGAAGATTATCACAGTGCTGGTTGGAGGCAGCGATTTATGTGACTACTGCACGGATTCGGTAATGGTGGGGGAGGGGGGGCAGCCAGACCTACCTGTTGCTCCTGAACTTGAGAACAGGCCCTGGAACCAAGCCTATGACTGTCCAGCTACACCTGTGTGTATGTGCCTGCACACGGGCACGCGCTCGTGCACACACACACACACACACACACACACACACACATACACACACACACACACACACACACATGTTCCACTTACCCCATGACCATTAGGTTTCTGGCTCCACCTCCACATCCCAGGTGGTCGAGGGGGAGCAGGCAGATGTGGTACTTCTACTCCCCTCTTACAATTCCAGAGAATCCAGAAAGTGGGGAAGCTGTAGACCCCAGCAGTGGGAGGGAGGACGTACTCGTTCCCCTCCTAAACTAAAGCTTGTCTTCTGGCTGGCCCATCTTTGGTGACAGCAAGTAATCAACTGGTCCGATTCTGATGTGATGAGCTGGTCACAACCAGGGGTCTGAGAGAGAAGAAGTCCTTGGGGTGGAGCCAAGGAGCCCTCTCGCCTGAACCTGCCCCTCACCTCCCTCCTGTCTCTTCCCAGAATCTGTATTCTCCAGCCAGGTTTTTTGACCATCTCCGCAACACCTTGGACCTCCTGCATAGAGAGGTGGGTAGGGGCTCCCGCAAGCCGGACACAGCTCAAGCATGTGGACGGTAAAGGTGGATGGGGGCAAGAAGGCGAGATGCCCCCTCCCCTGAAGGAGACAGCCAAGGGCATGGGCTCCCTTTTCTAGAGTTTGGGTCCTCCCCGCAAAGAAGCCTATTCCATTTGGAATCAGCACAGAAGGAACTCAGGCTTGAAGAAAAGTAGGCAGCTCGTGTGCTAATTGTCCCCTCCCGCCACCTGGGACATTCCCTGGGGGCAGCAGCACGGTGGCTCCCAGGCTGGGCCCTGTGCTCTAGGCCGTAGGCTGTATCTAGAGCAAGCCCCTCTCCCGTCCTGCTCCCAGGAGCTCGTTCTCTTTCCACCCCCCTGGCATAGGGAAGGTGCTCCAGCAGCCCAGGCTGGGGGCTGCTCCAACCACTACCTGCTTCTCTGGGCGGCAGAGGCCCCACACCTCCTCCGCAGAGCGGGTCTAGTTGGGCTAGAGGGAAATGGCAAATGGGGCACCTTTCTCAGCACATGTGAAGCTTGCTGACTGACGGGTGAGTGGAGCTGAACCATCAGCAGTTGGACGCCCGTCTGCCATATTGTCTCATGCCAGAAGGGGTCATTCATGCTGCAGCTCGTGCGGGCGCCATCACCTGCAGGGACAGAGGCAGTCATCCTGTGGAGATGCCTTCCCGTGACTCCACTCGGGGACAACTGAACTAGAGTTTTTAGGGACCCTAGAGCTAGTCCCCACTTCTCAGGATCCTAAGGCAGCTTGGGGAACAAGCCCCCAGAGCCCTCTTTCACCTGCAGCCTTGCCCGTAGGTGCCCAGAGCCCTGGTCAACGTCGTGGACTTCATGAGCCCCAGCATCATGCGGCGGGTGTTCCTGGGCAATCCAGACAAGTGCCCCATGCAGCTGGCCAGGTAGGCAGGTGCTGGCTGCCCCAGACAGAGAAGCACCGCTCCCTGGTCTGGCTCACACAGTGGCGACTCGGGGTCTTTGTGACCTGGTGTGTTCGTGTGTCCAAGTCTCTAAAGGGAGGTCTTATGTCAGGAGCACCCCCTTCTGAGAGGTTGGGGGCATGGGCCCCCCTAAAGGAACCTCAGGATGACCAGGAGGATTTTCTGTGACACGAGAGAGAGCCGCAAGGGAGAGCTTGGGCAGGGCAGGGACAAAGGCTCGTGGCTGAGAAACAGTGTCGCCCAGCCTGTGAAAAGAGGAAACGCATAGGGATGTATACATGCGTGGTCAAATTAGAACAAAAGTGAGGAAGTGAGCCACATAATTCAGTTACCTTTGTGGGAAAGAAGCAAATTGGGGAACTTGAGAAGGGCCGTGTTTTGTTTCTGACGCAGGGTGAGAGGTACACAGGTACACGTTTCATTAATCTTCATGCCTTATATGTACATTTATTTATGTAACAAATAGTTTTACAGGACTGACTGTGTTCCCGGCACCATTCTGAGTGCTCTAGAGATAACATCTGTTTTAACATTAAGTGCGTTTCATGAGCATGACATAATTCATGGTGAAATTCATTCGGATTCATCATGAATTCACAGTTCATGATGAAGGGGGATGCAGTGAGACTCTAGTGTGAACTAAGGAAGTGTCTGAGGGCATGAGCATCAGAGGCCCCCAAATACAGGCTCCAACACCAAGGTTGCATTTTAACTTTATCCCTCAGAATTAAACACTGAATTTTCATTGCCTAAGTTCCTTTGTTTGGCATAACTTGCCACAGGCCCCGGTGCTGACAGATACTGGTCCTCTATCAGTATGAGAGGGTGCTGGCTCACGTGCGCTTGGGCCTTTGTTCCATCCCTGTGTCAGGCCGGGGCACCTACCCCTGAGAACGGGTGTTGGAGCTGCAGGGCCCATGTGCTCCTAAGGGGGCAGGGGTGGGGGCTCAAGCGAGCAGACCCGGCTCCGACCAGAGCTTCAGCGCCGGTCCTCCTGCCTCCCCCTCTTTGTACAGCGCTTTGTGTAACTGCGTTCTGACCCCTCGGGAGAGCTCCCAAGAGCTGGCCAGGCTGGAGGCCGTCACCCAAGCCTACCAGGTGAGACCAAGAAGGGCAGCATCCGGGGTGCCCTGTCTCTACTCAGTCGACACACCAGCACTCAGGGAAGGGAAGAGCTGACTGGAGTTTGAGGACATCACTCTTCCCCAGCTGGCTGAAGTGTCTCAGGGACCTCGGTTAGGGTCATCCCCAAGGGATCCAGGTGGCAAAGCCCTTGTGGCCCAGTTGCCCTTGACGTAGCCCAGTGCTTGGCCTGAAGAGCTCCGTAGCTCTGACCTCATAGGTGGCCCTTTTCCTCCCCTGCACCCCGGAGGCCCAGGTGCCCCCGTTTCTCCCCCAGTGCACCCCACTTCTCAACCTGTAGACCGCGAACAGCGAGGTTATAGGCCCTGAGCCTGAGGCCCCCTGGAGACCCTTCTCAGGTTTTTATTCCTTGTGGGACTTCCTGCCTGGCTCTTCAGACCTCGCAGTTCCCTTAAAACAAAACAAAAACCAACCTGTTTCCAGTTCTCTGGAAAGAGATTTGCAGTTGCATGTGTTTGTGTTCTCCAGGGAAGGGCTGAGTCACCCTCGTGCAGGGAGATGGGGGCAGGGATACGGCCCACCCCTCCCTTGCTTCCCCCATGGGGCTGTCGGGCCCCCCAGGGCCTGTGTGCAAAGCCCCTGCGTGTATCCACAGAGCAGCCTGCGTGAGCTGGTGGAGTCAGGCCGCTACGACACACGGGAGGACTTCTCCGTGGTGCTGCAGCCTTTCTTCAGTAACATCCGGCTCCCCATCCTGGCGGTATGCTCCCTGCCTGCCCCGGTGGGGCCCCTGGGGGGTGGAGGAAGAAATTCAAGGCAGAGTTGCCAAGCGCTTTCAGTAGAGCATGAATATGATGGGGAAGAGGCAGGCAGCTCTCCAGATGCTGGTCTGGTCGTACAGCCTCCTTGGGGACCTGAGCTATATTCCTAGAGGCAGCCGATGGGGGATGTTCTCATTAGGACTCATAGTGACCTCCATTTTATTGAGCACCTAGTACGTACCAGGCCCTGTGTTTGCCATAGTAAACTCTTCACAACTACCTTTGAGAGCAGTGTCTTCATCCCCACATGACCGAGACTCAGAGGTGTGAAGTATCCTTCCTACAATCAAATAGGGAAGAAGGGACAGAGAGGCAAGATTTGAACATATTCAACTTCAGATTATTTACTTTCTGCCACACACAGACCACCAAAGTAATAAAGGAGGGTTCTGGGTAATGGGTCTCCCACCCCCTGGCCATGCTCTCCACCTGACACACTGAGCCAAAGAGCTCTGTGTGTGCCCTGGGTGGGGACTTGGTTTTCTCCGCGTGGGCCTCCATCCTGAGGGCCTCACCTAGTTGGAGGGGAGCTAGAAGAGGCCCTGAACGTCCCTGATCACATCAAGAGAGAGGAGGGTGGTGGCTTTGCCTAGGCCTGCCCCAAAGCTCTGCCCTACTCTCCCCACCAAGGCCACTGGAACCAGCTGACCAAGGCCTGGGAAGTAGCTTTTCTTAGCTGACTTGCCAAGACTTCCTCAGGGAGTAGGATCTCATTCCCTCAACCACAGCAATGGGCTAATGTACAACTGTGCCTAAACATAAATGTAACACTTTTTAAAAACATTAAATAAGTGGAATTGTGGGGCCAGAAGAGAATGGGGGGTGGGGGTCACCCCAGGCTGTTGATCTGTGGGACTGCTCTTACCTCCCTCTTGAGGTGGGCAGACCTTGCAGAAGACCAATGGCTTGGAACTTCCCCCACAGGGAGGAGGGCACCGAGTGGGCAGTCCCAGGGGTCAGGCCGATCAGCTGCGGCCCCCTCTTTACCCTCCATATCAAAAGGATCTTAAAATCCATTTCTCTTTTTCAGGATGGGCGCCTGGATATGTCCTTCTTTGCCCCAGACTGTATCCACCCAAGTCAGAAATTCCACTCCCAGCTCTCCAGAGCCCTTTGGGTCAATATGGTAATAAAATAAGTGGGGTATCTCTGGGTCTCGAGGGCTCTCGTCTAGCAAAGCACCAGTATCTATAGAACGGGGCTTGTTCCTGGCCTCCCTTCGCTGGTGCGGTGTAAAGGAGCAATGGCTGGCCAACTGTAGAGGTCTATAGAGCCCAAAATATGGAGTCCTTGGGATTTTCGGATCAACTTCACTCTCTCCTTTGTGCTTTGAGCTGTGAGGAAGGGGACTCTGAGGAATGCCAGGCAGAAACCCTCACGTTCATTGAACATGTTCTACGTGGCAGCAGCTGGGCGAGGCGGTGTGAGCCATGTTATCTAAGCCTCTCACCAGCCCTGCCAACCAACTCCTAGGAGTTTATGAGGGAGCCGAGTCCTCAAGACGCAGAGACACTTGTCAAGTACCCCCCAGCAGAGCCAGGAGAGGAAGCCAAGCCCCCTGACATCAAGCTGTGAGCTCTCCCCATGCTAGGTGCCACCAGGGAATGGTCACTTCAGCGGCAGCAACTCAGAGCGCCTGATCTCTCTTTTCTTCCCCAATAGCTTGAACCGCTAGGAAGGAAAACGGATACCCTGGACCTGGTGGCAAATCTCTCCCTCTCCTGCCCTTCTCAGGTAACGTGGGAAGACCTGCCTCGCCCCTCTCCAGACACCAGGGCTCAGACCTCGCCCTCCCCGGATCCTGGCCCACTGCCCCTCCCCTGGGAACAGGAGGATGGTAGAAGGAAGGAAGTGGCTGGGAACTAGGGCAGAGAAAAGGGCACGGAAGCCCTTCTTTGAGAAAACGGGAGAAGCAGGTGGGGAGGGGAAGGCTGGGCCCAACCAGAGGCAGAGGATCAGGGCGAGGGCTGTGGGTCTTGAGAAGGGGGGGGGCGGTGAGGGGCAAGAAGCCAGAAGTGTGGCGAGAAGGCTCATTTTAGCAACAATGCTGGGGGCCGCTGGGAAAGTCTGACTGCGGGTCAGGAGCCTTTGTGAGAAGCCAGATGTCTCCGAACTTGTGGTTAGTGGTCTTAGAGCCAGAAGCAGGAGCTCCCAGCAGGGACAGGGTCAAAGAGGAGAGTGACAAAGGGCACTGGGGAGCAGTGCAGAGGAGGGGCAAGTAAGACTGCCTTGCCACTGGGGCAGGACTCAGCTCAGGGCTCCTTTTAAGGAGGGAAATGTTAAGTGGTTGTTAAACTCGATTTCAGGCCTAGGGTGGGGGCAGGTTCCCACTCCCTCAGCTCCCTTTCCTAGGCCCTGTCTTAATGGCTTTTTAACCAAATAAGGAGGAAGCCAGAGGGCCCTGGGGCAGCCAGTGGTAAAAGCAGAAGGGCCTGACCCAGGCTGGGAGGGCCGGGTTTCCCTGCTGGGCCTGGCTGCCTCACCCTCTCCTGCCCTGTGGGGCTGAGCAGGAAATGGACCCACAGCTCCCCCATGTGTCTCCTAAGGCTCCAGGGAATGTGGGCATCCCAGCCCACACCCACGCTCCCTGTCTGCTGCCTCCCCTAGCCCAGCCTCATGCCCCATCAGGAGGGCAAGGATCATAGGAAGGAGGGATAGGGAGGTGAAGACAGTGAGAGCAAAGGACTCAGTTGCTGGGTCTAGTGCTTGGAGCAAAGGAACAGTCCAATGATGCAACACGATGCCTCTAGTTCAGTGGTCAGATCGGCACAAGGGCCAGGGGCAAGGTCCCAGAGGGAGGTCCCTACTGTGCCAGGTATAGACTGTTTAATTACTAGGTCCTGAGCATGTCCAGGAGTTTCTAGGGGAGGGGACAGGCAACCTACATAATTGGGGCATTTGGGGACTCAGAGCTGTGGCTGTGCACCATACCAGAGATATTTCAGCATTTTAACAACCTGTATGGCCATCCTGAACATCAGCCGTGGAAAACCCTCTCCCATCTATCTATGGCCCTTCCATTAAATAGTAAACGTAGTGAGCCCTCATTTGCTCTTCCTCTCCCCAAACATTTTATTAAGTACAAGGTTGGAGCCTAGGTACTGGGTCAGGGAGAGCTCGATCACCATGTACCTCAAGGGGGACCTGTGCCACTCTCTGCCCCGAACCAGGCAAGGAGCCCCAAAAAGGTGCCACTCCAACTGGCATCCCGGGCCACAGTGGGCTCCGCTCCTCCTTCCGGACTGAGCCTGAGCCATTGGTAAGCAGAAGAGAGCAAAGCCAGCCTCTTGGAACTCTAGAAGCCCAGCCTGGGAGAAGCGGTTGCCAGGCAACCCCAGAGCCCATTCCAAAATGATCCATCTGTTGGCCAGCCCCCTTCACCACACCCTGCACCCTGCGTTCCTCACGTCCCATCTGCTCCCTCCCGGGTGCCTGGGAGCTATATAAAAGTCCACCAGCATCTCAGTGTGAGCTGACAGGGGCCAGGCAGCACATATTTTAGTCCTAGCTGTGTCTAAACATAGAGGCAACAGGCAGGACCCAGCGGGGAGGAGGGGGCTGGGATGGATGGGAGCACTCGAGAGCTCTCTCAACCTCCTCCCTGCTCCTCCCCCTGCCCTAGGCAACCTCAAGTGCATTCTGCCAGGCGGGTCGGGCACTTAACAGCACTCCGGATTTCTGTCAGACTTTTGGACAAATGATCTTCCAGCCAGCTTCTGATTAGCCACTCTGTAGACTGTGACCACTGTCCCCTTTCTGCTCTCCTTGCCTCTCTGCCCACACCCTCCCTGACCCAGGGCAGCCTCTGTGGCTCCTCTTCAGGCTTTGAAGGAGCCAGCTGAAAGACCAACACGGTTCACTCTCTGTTCTTCTTCCTCTTGCCCTGTCTCCACATTTGTCAGTGTCAACCGCCGCCTCCGTGAAATTCATCTCTGCCCGCATTCATGGAGACAAAGCCACCATGGTTGGGCTGTTTTTCTAGTCACTGTCTCTTGTCTTGAAAATGGGCCCATTCTCCCACTTTCCTGTCCCACCTCTATTCTCTTTCTCTCTTTATCTCTCCACATCCCCTCACTCTGAGATTTGTCCATTCCCACGGTTTCCTGTTAAATTTCTGTGCACAGGCTGTGTCTTCATTTCCGCTTTCTTAAACTCCAGCTCTGTTCTTCTAACCCTGAAGAGATGTGTCCTGCTGAGATGCGCTGGGTGGTATAGAGGTTGAAAAAAAGGAGAGATCTGTTCTCTTCTACTTTCTTTACTGCCTAGCGGGGCTTCTATTTTGAATTACGTATGGGGGACACTTTTGAATGCTTTGGACTTCTCAATCCTGCCCCACCTCACCATCACCCCAAACTCAGCAGACGTCCATCCAAAAAAATAACTTTTGAGTAAGAAACGTCAAAATAGGAACCAAATATTTGTCTCCCCAAACTGATCCTTAGGACTTCCCTATTTCTGTTCATTTTGTTGTGGTTTTCACAGGTCTGTGGGGTGGGACCTCGGGTCCCCCATCTGTCCCCTTTTCCTTTCCTCCTGCCACCACCCCCGTTCACATCCTCATCACTTTGTGTGCTAAACATCACGTGGCCCTTCCCACGATAACACAACAGAGAACCCTATAGCCTTAGGACCTCAGCGGGGGCGGGGGGGGGGGCTTGGCATCCTCTAATATGTCTACTATCCTCTAATAACTGAGTTATTCCACCACATCCCTCCCAAGGCGTCTCTACGGCAAACTTTCATGCTCTCAAGGCCACACCTTTTAGACTGTCAAGTGGCTGCCCATTAACAGGTTGTGAAATCAGCCTAGTTGGTCATGAACCAGCACGTTTGGAATGGGATAGGACTGGGTAGAGATGCTGAGGGCATTCCGTGTAGTACTGTTATGTCCTCCTTCCTGTCACTAGTGCACATGCGCACGCATGCACGCACACACACACACACACACACACACACACACACACACCCTGCACCACCCCTCTTCTCATCTCCTTATCTCAGAAAAGCCTTCCAAACCCTGCCTCGTGTGGTAGGTATGCCCTCTGGAATGCAGGCCCCCTTTGGGTAAGTGCCTAGAATTGACTGTACATTCCTCGTTTGGCCTGAGCAACACAGGACAGAAGAAAATCCCCACTCCTTCTCTGCAGAACCTCACACCTAGTAACACAGCCAAGACGAACAGGACCTTCCCTGTAGCCACTGACTCACGTTGCTGACTCACGACAGGTGGCTGTCCTGGCACGGACCACCCCAGGCAGGCCATACCATCTCTGCGTGGCCCTACCTAGGAGAACACACGCCCTGGTGCTGGCATTCGATCAGCTTCACTTTCTACCTACGGGCGCTACAGATCTAGCCTGCGATCAGTCCCTTTTCCACGTTATCGGCTCCACTCTAGGCCCTTAAACCGCTCTGACTCACACATGGACTATGTGGCCAATGGTCAATAAAACAAGCCCCGGGCACCCCAGGCTACCTCTCTGCCACTGCTCTGGACCTGTTCTCATTGTTCCTGCTCTGGCTTCACTTGCCACAGCATTCCAATGACTCCTTAACCTCCAACCCCTCTGACTCAGTCTCCCTTTTCTGGCTCCTCCCCCAACCTTTGTGCCATGTGACCAAATCAACTCTGCAGTTTGACTTTCAGGACACCCAGAAGGGCAGGGTGAGTCTTTGCCCCCTTGGTTGTCCCTGTGCTGGCCATTCTGGGACTAGCCTCAGCCCCCAGACCCTATACCCAGTCAGGTCTCCCTTGACACAGTAGGCAGAACCATTTGTGACCCTCCATGCATGCGCCAAGTGTCCAATTTGAGGTCCATATATCTCCAGATCTTGTAGCCATTCCTCAGCATTACTGCACTTACTGGACCCCCTGGTCTCTGAGGCTTCACAGCCTCACAGCATCTCGTGTTTTCTGCCTGACTGGGTTGTGAGCCTCTTTGTATCCTCCCCCTCATTGTACACCTAGAACAGGGCTCTGAACACATGAGGTGCTTACACACGTAGGTCACCTATGTGTAGAATGCTCCCACCTTGCCCTCCTCAGATGGTGAATGCTCAGGGACTGCTAAGAATATCAGCTGAGACAAGCCCCGTTAGCCATGGTGACATGCCGCTGTAAGCCCTCCCTGGCCTTGCCCTTGGCCGTGAGGACTCATCAGGCTCATGTTTCAGCAAGGAAAGCTGAGACTCAGGAGGAGGGAGAGTGTTGCACATGTAGACTTAGTCCTCCCGGGCCACTGCTGAGTCCCTCTCTTCCTCTTCCTCTCTGCCTGACCAGCAAGCTCTTTCACTGGCCTGACCCTGGTGTGAGGAATAGAACTAGAAAGGCCTATCTGGTCAGACCCTGCTCTGCACTCCCTACCTGCTCTCTACCTGGACTAGGTCCCTCTCCCCATACTGGACCTCCATTGCTCCTCATCTGTAAAATGGGGGCTTTCTGAGTTGCAAACTCAGAGGCCAGGCCAGGCAGGACCACGGTTGGGTGGATGGGACTAGGTACGGGACAAGAGGAAGTAGGAGGGCTGGAGCTAAAGACTGTGTACCTCTTCTTAAATGGTTCAGACTCTTCTCTCCTCCCCACCCCCCTTCTTTTTTAACGCCAATCAAGCCAAACTAAAGCAGAACAAAACAAAATGTCTTCTGGCTAGATTTAGCCCATGGGCAGTTTTCAACCCCTGGAATGGATCCTTAGTGACCCCCTTCTCCAACATTCTGGCTCTTCCTTCTTATTCCCATTTTAACCTAAATGTTTAGACCATCCCACCAAGCACGGCTTGTGAAAGTGTTGGGGGCCCTGGGCTACTTGCTAACTCCTGGTCTCAGGCTTATTAACTTGTTCTTGCTTCATATCATTTTTATATTTTCTCATTACTTTGCTTTTCCCCTGTTTCTCTTTTGCCTACTTCCTTCTTCCTGCTTCAATTAATCTTCACCTGCAACTGAATGAACTTGGATCTTGACTGGGCTTGGGAGAAAACCAATTGTGAAATAGGTGAGGAAATGAAGAGGACGTTTCATGATAAAAAATATGGCCACAATATATGAAGCCAACCTGAAAGGAGTAAGACACAAACTTCAAAGCAGGCAAGAAAAAAAATTAAAATTTTTAATAATACTTTCTGAAAAAGAAAAAATATGCTATAATGTGAATCTCTTGTAGGAGAAGGTACAAAGGAAATAAAATCGATCCTTCTGAGGATTAGGTAGCTAAATATTCCATTGCTAGGGTGAACACCAAACCCTAGAACCGCGAGAAGAACATGCACAGAACGCTTTTGAGGTCTCTCCACCTCCTGCCAAAGCTGTTATATAAAACCCTTTAGAGAATGAATTAAATTGGGTTTATACAGTTCTTACTATTGAAACGCAGAAAAGTCATGTTAATACATCAAGAAGATGGCATCGTTAGTCCTCTTTCCTAAGTAATCTCTCAGGCTGTTGAATAAGCTCTCCCTGTGGTCTCTGTTCTCTTTTAGGATGAGCCCTTCCTGAGAACTGCCCAGAACAGCAACTACACCTACCCGGCCAAGCCAGCCATTGAGGTAACCCCTGACGCATGTCTGCCCCTTGCAGGGACAAAGCATTTCTACCTGCCAGTGACTCAGGGTGTGGTATGCTTTTCAGAGTCTGAGCTTAAGCAGAAATGCACCCTTCTTGCCTACTGGAAATTGGAATGTAAAAAAAAAAAAAAAAATTCCTGAACCATGAAATCCCAGGTTTGTCCTAACATGTTCTCAATGGCTTACTGACATCAACGACCAACTAGAGGAAGTACCAGTGGATTGGTTTTCTTGAATCTTCGCACAGACCGCATTTCTGATTAGGCAGCTCAGCTTTTCACGCAGGGGTGAGGGGGAGGTGGTGGGTTTGATGAGCTATAGACTTCCGGTAAGGTGGAAGCTGAGTGGGCAGAGCCTCAGTTCCAGCCTCAGTTCTTCAGTTGGGCTGGGCCCAACAGGAAGCTGACACATATCCAGGTGCGTCCCCGAGGCTTGTCTGATTCAAGTCCCCCATTCTAGCTCCGAGGAAGCCCAAAGGTTCAAAGCCCATGGTTTTAAGGACTGCTTACTCCAAAGATGGCCTGAAGGACTCTGGACCACACCAGGCTTTGCTGTGCAGGCCTGGTCCAGACTAGATCTGTCAGCCACCAGCACAGGGGCTCAACCACCAGCTTCAGCTATGCACCTATGGCATGTCTGGTCTTTTGCTAGAGGCTGGCTAGAGGGAATTCAGAGAAGTATCAGACCTAGTCCTGGCCTTGAGGAGTTAGAGGTCATTCCACACTGAGCACTTACCATGTGCCTGGCAGTGCTCCGGGGAAACAGAGCAATAGGCCAGACAGATGGATTCCACCCCTCAGAGAGCTTACAATCTACTGGAAGAGGCATCTAGTAAGTAGCTCTACGTATCATTTCTGCTGTGAGAACAGCTCTACCGGAGGTGATTGGAGAAAGTGTGATGAAACGAGAGAGGGGTGGCAAGTTTCAATGAGCTGGCTGGGCTGGGCCTCTCTGAGGAGGGGAGCTAGGAGCTGCGACGTGCATGACGAGGAGACCCTGGCCATCTGGAAAGTCAAAGCTGGAGTCCCAGGCAGGGCCAAGAGTGCAAAGTCTCAGAAGTGGGGCTGAGATGGGGGATTGGAGGAAGAGAAAGAAGGTGGGAGTGGCTGTGGGCATGTGAATAAGGGGGGGGGGGGGGTGGTGAAACCAGGAGGGTTGTCAGGGCCCAGGCCACACTGAATCTGAATTCCTGAGGAAGCAGATGAGGCTTCAGGTAGAGAGACAAGAGAAGGCATTGGATCTTCTGGGAGAGGGGAACACAGTCTGGTCCATTAAATTAGAAGATCTCCCTGACTTGTGTGGGAAATGGATTGAAAGCTGCAGGAGGGGCTGGAGACCTTTAATAAGCAAACTGAAGCGCTGAGGCTTAACTTACATGAAATGCTTGAAAGAACATCAGATGCTAAGCTCTGGGGAATGAGCATGTAAGACCACTGTCCAGCTTTCCTGGATTCTCTCAGGCTCCCATTAGCCCAACGGAGGCTTGTCCTAGGCCAGCCATGGACCAAAATCTGCCATAACTGAAATGTCAGCTGCATCTGGTCAATGAGGCATTTATTCACTGATTGGATTCTTGAGTGGAGCAGGTACTATGCTAAGTGCTGGGTAGATGGAGGAGCAGAGTGAGCTCTGCCCGCCATCTTGGATCTTACAGTCTCATGACCCTTTACTTCTGCTGCTAAAAATTAAAACCTAGGACTAGAAAGTATTATTTTTTCAAAACCTTGCCATTTACATAGCCACGGACAGGCATCATCAACATTACCTGGAGACTTGTTGGAAATGCTGAGTCCCAAGTATCACCCCAGTCCTACCGAATCAGAATCTATGTTTAACAAGACACCTCCTCCACCACCAGGGGATTCGGTGCATTGGGGCAGGGGACAGCCTGTGATTCTTCCCTCGTGACAGATGTGCATGCTCAAAGTCCAGCCTGCATCGGTTTCTCTGCATGGAGCAAGCTTGTCTCTGGCTCATCGACTAACTGAGATATTTCTAAAGGGTGCTCTGGCTATAGAACTTTTTTAAGCTGCTTTTTCTCTGGGTCTTTGTCAGCTGCACACACAAGATGTTCTTGACTTCAATAGAATTTCCACATCAGTGTGATGAATTGAGCAACCTCTTGGGATAAACTAAAACTATATCAGATTTAAACAAATAATATTTTAAAGAGGTTGCATTGTTGCTGCCTTGGAAAAGGAGACTTTTCAACAAGGCTTGTCTTTACCACCTGCTGACAAAACAGAAGAGATGAGTGTCTGAAGCCTCTGGCAGTCACCCCCCCAGAGAATCCATCAATACCCAGTCATCCCCTGCTTGCAAAGACCTACTCTGCGTGCAGCACTGGGCTTGTCCTTCAGATCCTCCTGGGGACGTGCAAGTGTTTGGGACTCTAGGGAAGAGATTATTTCTCCTCCAGTGTACTGATGCTGGTCACTTCTGTGCCCTGTGCTTCCCACCCCATCCCTTCCTCCAGCACCTGGAAAATGTGCTCTGGAGTCTAGAGACCAGAGAATCTGACCAAAGGCATCCAGGTTATGGGCATTAACTTATACACACACAGGAAACTGGTTGGCTATTAAGTTAAATATGCAAAAGTATATACACATGAGCAGAAAAGATATGCAGAACCCAGGAATTTCACAATGGTAACTACTGCATGGTATTCTCCTAAAAATACCCTAATATTGTTGTGGCCCCAGCATTGTAATCAGTGCCCATTGGCTGAATGTTAAACAGCAACTCCAAAACCCATGTGTAGTCTTCCATCAGCGCATCCGAATCTGTGTTCCTTTGGGAGGCCACCTACAGGACTATTTTCTGCCCCCTTTGCTGCGACAGCTGGCTCCACGGAACAGTGTAGTGGGTGGAGCTGGGAAACACTGAGTACGCACGCGTGTGCCCGCCCATTATGTGTTTTGTGCAAACTGGTAGACACCCACTTTTCCTCTCTGATTTCCCTCTCAGACCATCTACAGTGGATAGTTCCTGTCCACATGCGATTCCCTGTGGGAACACAGTTCTAGCCTGCACCAGAAATTGCTTAGCCAGTTCTCCCTGGACTAAAGCTAACCCTCCCGTATAATTGTTGTCATCTTTCCTCCTGTTGATTTAGAACTGGGGCAGTGACTTCCTGTGTACAGAGTGGAGTCCTTCCAACAGTGTCCCCACCTCAGGTGAGTGAAAACACCATCATTACCTTCTTCAGTTAAGGACTTTGCTAAGTGTCATGTTGTGAGGACACCCTAAAATACACCTTGGAGCCCTAAGCGGACGTCACTGATTCCCATGCAGTGAGGATCTAGATCCTGGGCAGCCCACGAAAAGCTAGCAGGCAACCACTGCTGGGCTCCCGGGCCTCTCCACACATCACACTTTTTTTGAGAGAGAGAGACAGAGACAGCAAGCACAGGGGAGAGGCAGAGGGAGAGAGAGAGGGAGAATCCCAAGCAGGCTCTATATCCAGCATGGAGCCCGATGTGGGGCTCCATCTCAAACTGTGAGACCATGCCCTAAGCTGAAATCAAGAGTCAGATGCTCAGCTGACTGAGCTGCCCAGAGCAAGCTCCTCCTCACTGTTAGCCCCAGTGGCAGCCCCTCAGGCTTCCCTGCCCAGCAGGGAAGGTGCCGTCAGGGCTCAGAGCCCCATCTGCCTCTGCTCAAGGCTCCTGCAGCCAGCACGTTCCTGGACTACCCCAGTAGGTATGGGGCTCCTCTCAGGATGGACAATAGCCATCAGGCCCATTACCCTCAGTGCCTTGGTTACTCCAAATAGATGGAAGAGGCAAATATGTTAAGTCTTAGGCTGGAAATAAATATAAGAGGGACCTGAGGGACTGTAGCAGAATCTCCAACCTTATACTTTAAAAGGAAGTCTTCCCCTGATCATGTCTTTTTGTCTGTCTCCCCTAGTCCATGAGCTCCGGCCAGGAGACATCAAAGTGGTGGCCGCAATGGGTGACTCGCTGACTGTGAGTGCTGAGCCGGGAGGGGCACAGGCATCCCCTAACCCAGCCAGGGCCTGTGTAGAATGCACAATTTCTCCACACTGGCTTTGCATTCCGCACTTAACTGAAGTATTGAGAACATACCCATATCAGGCACTGAAACCCAGCCAGGCGGCCACAAGACCTCACCAGACAATCTAGAATGCTCTCCCCTCTGCCCTTCCACAGTCCTGCTCAAACACCACGTCTTCCATGAGGTCACCCCTCCATCCCTGCTACCCAACTGTTCCCAACCATTTCATCTGTGAGTTACGGCGTAGTTATCTGAGTTATCTGCACACTACTTAGCACCCCCTCACCCCATTTGATGATGCATTCTTTGGGGCAGAGGGAGCCCAATTTCCTACATATAGTATAGTTTCTCTGCATGAACTGTATTAGCTAACTATTTAGCTATTGCTGTATACAAGGCGCTCTGCTAGCCATTCTGAGGTAAGTATGAGATGTGGTCGGTCATAACCCTTAAACTTGTCAAGCTAGAAAACTAAGCAACTTACACAGAAGATACATAATCATACAAGTGACACACGGGACTTTTAAAATCAGGTACTCATTTCTGGAAAAACAACTTCCCTATATGCGTGTGAATGTGGTCAATTTTGATATAGACATGGAGAAAGCTCTGGAAGGATAAAGACCCTGGGATGTATGCTCTGATGACGTGCATATGTGGGTAGGGGGCAAGGAAGAGATGTAGAACGGGTGACAGGAGGCAAGATTAATAAGGTGGGGATAGATTATTAATTTTTGTTACATTTTTAATGTTTATATTTTAGAGGGAGAGAGAGTGTGAGCGGGGGAGGGGCAGAGAGAGAGGAAGACACAGAATCTGAAACAGGTTCTGGGCTCTGAGCTGTCAGCATAGAGTCCATTGCAGGGCCTGAAGCCAAGAACCATGAGATCATGACCTGAGCCCAAGTCAGATGCTCAACTGACTGAGCCACCCAGGTATCCTACTAGGTTATTCATTTTTAAAAGAATCTTTGTATCATTTTCACTAGTTATAAGAACATATATTACTTTTGTTAGTTTCAAAGAGGAATTTTTCTCTCTTTTTTTAAATGGTTTATTGTCAAATTAGTTTCCATACAACACCCAGTGCTCTTCCCCACAAGTGCCTCCTCCATCACCACCACCTCTTTCCCCCCCTCCCCCTTCAACCCTTGGTTCGTTTTCAGTATTCAATAGTCTCAGGTTTTGCATCCCTCTCTCTCTCCAACTCTCTTTCCCCCTTCCCCTCCCCCTGGTCCTCCATTAGGTTTCTCCTGTTCTCCTGTTAGACCGATGAGTGCAAACATATGGTATCTGTCCTTCTCCGCCTGACTTATTTTGCTTACTATGACACCCTCGAGGTCCATCCACTTTGCTACAAATGGCCAGATTTCATTCTTTCTCATTGCCATATAGTACTCCATTATGTATATATACAACATCTTCTTGATCCACTCATCAGGTGATGGACATTTAGGCTCTTTCCATGATTTGGCTATTGTTGACAGTGCTGCTATGAACATTGGGGTACATGTGCCTCTATGCATCAGCACTTCTGTATCCCTTAGGTAAATCCCTAGCAGTTCTATTGCTGGGTCATCTGTTTGTTTGTTTGTTTGTTTGTTTTTTAAGATATTTACAGAAAGCTTCATACAGGAGGTAGCAACTGAGAAGGGTCTTAGAGGAGGAATCAGAGATTTAAGGACTGGAAAGGGGATAGTTCAGCATTCCCAGCAAGGATACAGTGAGGGTAACTGGGTAAGTTGGTCCAAGAGCTTTATGCCTCAGATCAATTTGCTTATACCTGAAGGTTCATGTGGACTGGAAAGCAGGGGGTGAACAAGGGAAGGGAAGTAGAAACCAGGTTGTGGTGGGCTCAGAACATTGGTAATGGGGTTTGGCTTTGACTCATGGGTAAGAGAGACCCCCTGTTAGGTAGAGTTGGGAGAGGGTAGGGGTGTGAAGAAAGAGATGATCTCAGAAGAGCAGGTGGGCACTCCAGTGCGAAGGGAAGAGACACTGGAGACTGTGGGGTCAGGTGGGAGGCCAGAGTGTCATCAGGAAAGAGTGTCACCTAGGAGTGTAGCACAGAGGACTGAAAGAAAGGGATGGGAGCTGGAGAGGAAGAGTCTTGTAATCCCAGGACTTGGTTATGAGCTGTGTGTAGAGGACTAGAGAGTCAGGACAACCCAGAGATTAAATGGCCTAAAGAAAAGCTGGTACAATCTTCAGGAAAGGTAAATCCAGGGGCGCCTGGGTGGCTCAGCCAGTTGAGTGTCCAACTTCGACTCAGGTCATGATCTCATGGTTTGTGGGTTTGAGCCCCATGTCAGGCTCTGTACTGGCAGCTCGGAGCCTGGAGCCCGCTTCCAATTCTGTATGTCCCTCTCTCTCTGCCCCTCCCCTGCTCATGATCTGTCTTGCAAAAATAAATAAATGGGTTTTTTTAATTTAAAAAAGAAAAGAAAAGGTAAATCCAGATGCTATGTACACCAGGGCCACAGGGGCCCTTTCCAGTTCCCTGGTCCCAGGACAGTTCTGGAGCCTTCTCTTTGCCTTTCACAGACAGCATTGGGAGCCAGACCAAGCAACTCCAGTGACCTACCCATGTCCTGGAGGGGACTCTCCTGGAGGTGAGGATGTTCTCTGCTCGTTTTCCATTGATGATGCCCCCTGTGACCCCTCAAGATGAGCCTGGGTTCCCACTGTCTGACCTCAAGACCCAAGGAGGCTCCCTAATGCTCATGTCAGTCCTGAGGGTCGTGGGAATCATGTGTCAGGGGCAAACTCTCTGGTTCTGACTCAGAAATATGACGACTGGTGGAGAAGCAGGTCAGGGTGATCCTAACAAGTGTGCTTTCTCTTCCCCAGCATTGGAGGGGATGGCATCTTGGACACTCACACCACACTGCCCAGTAAGTAGCAACACAGAGAAGCACCATCACTACAGCCATGACAACCCCTTGCTGAGGCCAGAGTCCACCCCCCCTCTCCCCGAGCAAGGGCGGGGAAGGTTATCTGCATGGAGGGGAGTCAGCCAGCCTGAAAAGACTCAGACTCGTCTGCCCCACGGCTGGGCTCCACGGCTGTGCTCCATCCCTCTCACCTGTGCTGTCTGCTTCGCCCTCCTAAAAGACATTCTGAAGAAGTTCAACCCTCACATCCTTGGGTTCTCCACCGGTACCCTGGAAGAGACGGCAGGACTGAATGTGGCCATGGAAGGAGCCAGAGCTAGGTGAGTAGCCATGGATATGGGAGGAAGAGGAGGGCAAGGCTGAGAGGTCAGGAGAATGGGAGGGAGGAGCAATGGGTGGTGTCTGGGAGCCTGGCCCCTGTTGGGCAACGGAACCTTTCTGCCCACCTGACCCCTCAAGTGGATTAGCTCCTGCAGTCCTCACCCTTCAGGGTGGGGACTAGCGCGAAGATACTGAGGCTGACAAAGTTTCCCAAATGGCCCAAGGTTGTCAGAGGAGCCAGGATCAGGCCAGACCCACTACGCTGTCACCCTCTCACAGGGCAGCAGGAGCACTTGAGGGTGGCCTGGTCCTGTCCTGCTGACGCCAGCTGACCTTCCTTCTTTGAGGGGTTTGGCTCAGCGCTAACGTGCGGGGTGCTGAGAACTCAGGGCATGGCCCCACAGAAGGCCGCCCACCCTCCCTCCACTGGCCCCCTCAGAACCTGGAGTCCTTGGCTCTGAGAAAGCCATCTTTAGACACTAGGGAGTTATTGCTCAGGGCCCCTGAAACAGCATGGCAGCTGTTTGTTTTCACTCCGATTTCTGTTGTTGATGACAACCCAGATAATTAGAGCTGGAATGCTTGACAGAGATCATTGATTTTCTGCACAGAGTGTGCTGGGTATTTGCTTTGTAGAAGGATTGCCGCGCTCTGATCACCAGGGAAACGACACTGACTCGCTCTGTTTACACGGAGCGTTCCCCTCAGACGTGGCAGGGAGGGCCCCACACTCGGCTGGAGTCTCTGAGCCACAGGAAGTCATGTCAGTTCCTCAACGTCACAAGCAGGAAGAACTTATTTTTCTTCACGGGGCTTCGTGGGGCCATAAAATCAACATAGGATTACTGTTGTTGCTATGACTGTTGTCACCACCGGCCTCCTTTTATTATGATTATACAGCCGAGGCTCCATTCCCCAGGACCGGATTCCTCAGTCTGTTGACATTCGAGCCCCTCTCTTGCCTCACCTCTTAACTGCCTTCTCCGTTTTCCTGCTGCTCAGAGCCTCCACCAGGAGTCCGTGGCAGGGGAAGGAGCTGAGATGTGCAGTTTTCTTGTATACCCAGTGTATCAGTTTATCAGTTTTCTGATACCCAGTGATAAGCGAAAGAATAAGAAGCCACTGGCTTGAGTAAACAAAGACCACAGCAGAGTAACTAGCATAATGAGACCTGGGGTCAGACCATCTGTGTCCCGATCCCAGCTCCCAGACTTGCTAGCTGTGAGGCCTTGGGCAAGTCATTTAGTGCCTCAGTCTTCATTTCCTCATCCATAAATTGGGATAAGAATCACTCTGCTGTGGTATTTATCTTTTTTCTTGAGGCACAGTCATCCTTATCCCACACCATACCAAAGGACAATGCAGATAAAGGAGGGTCCTAGACCAACTTTCCGACCTTGTTAACGGAAGTCAATGGGTCAATGGTTTACCCTCTTTCCCCTTATCACTTCTCAGCATTGTCCTAAGAATGAAATGAGATGAATAACCCATGGAAAACACTGAGTATGGTATAGGATATGTGGGCCCCCCAAAACGTTTGTATTCAATGTCTAACTTCCTGTTCCATCAACCAATAAGCAAGAAGGGGCTGGAGCCCCAAGGTAGTTACTATAAGATACAAAAGAATCAAAAGGTGAATTCCTTGCCTATACAAAGAGCTTGCTGTCTAGTCAAGGAGACCAAACAAACAGGAAATAACTGTTGGAGAGAGAATGTTGCGTGCGGCCACATTGCAGACCAACTTTACTTCCTACTTCCAAGTACCAAAGAGAACATCATGACGTGTGAGCTGCGTGGCGCACGTGCAGGTGCAGACCCAGAGCGGACCCCAGGACTCATCTAGTCCGCCTTCCTCATTTAAAAGATAAGAAATTGGGCCCTAGCCGTGTTCGGTAACTTGGGTGAGCTCACACAGCAAGTTGGCAGCAAAGCTGGAGGAGAACCCAGGCAGGACCCCTAACTCCCAGAGCAAGGGCTCTTTACAGGACTGGAAAAGGAAACAGAAGTTGTGGATAAAGGCACTTGGAGAGAAGGCTCATGGGGGGGGGAGGGGAAGAGTCTGCTCTGAGCCTGCAGGGTTTAAAGAACGTGGTGGGAAGGGAGGAAGGATGCACTCCTAACTTCCCTCATGCTCAAGAGGGCAGCCAGGTAAAATCTGAACAGGCTCAAGAGCCTGTTGGAAGGTTACAGATGCTTCTGTGGTCCCCTTGCACCAGACTTTCTTGCTAGCTTTCTGATGTATTGCATCAATAACAAACAATGTATGGGATAGGATCCTGGATGTAGAAGTGAGAAATAGGGGACAGTGTGTGCCCGGCCATGTGCCCAGCTCATTGTGATCAGGCAAAGATTTTAAATGCCCATCTTGCACCACTTACTGCTTTTATGACTTTTTTCACAGGAGCCTCCACCGGATGCATCCCTTTGCTGACATAACTTGTCATGCACCTGTTTTTAAAAACCAGCTTTATTGAAGTCTAATTGCCATGCAGTGCGCTGCACACATTCAAAGTATGCGGGATCTGATCAGCATGGTGCATAGCTGTGAAGTCCTCACACCCCAAGGTTTCCCTGTGCCCTTTGTGATCCATCTCTCCCTCCTGCCCCTTCCATCTCTCCCGCACTCCTTGGGGCCCAGGTAGCCACTGTCCTGCTTTCTGTTGCTTAAGATCAGTTTTCATTTTCTGGAATGTTACATGAATGGAATTCGACACTAGGTACTCCTGTCATAACTTTGAGACGCATCTACGTCTTGCCTCTCCTCTTGCCACAGTCCTCTCCTCATAATTGCTGAGTACTGTTCCATCCACATGCTCAGCTCTTAGAGCATTCATTTTCCTTATTTGTGGCAAACATGGGGGGGAGGGGAGAAACTAACCCTGTCCGGATTTGTCTCCCTTCCCCCACCTCCTCTCACACCAGGAGAGAGAAAAAGCAAGGAGATGGGGGATGGTGTAGAAGCCCAAAGTAACAACAGAGAAGAAAAATGGATTAAAGGAATAGAAAGTGGGATTTAGAAGTGAAGGTTAAGGAGTCATGATGCCCGGAAAGGAGAAAGCAAAGGGATAATTTAAGGCTGTGACTTTTTTCAAATATACAAGAGGTTATTTTTAAACCAGGCAGCCAAGTAAGATCTGAACTGGCTCAGCCTGCGGTGAAAGAGACCGGTGGAATGTAAGGGACCATCCCTTTGGGAAAGGGATGATCAGATCCAGATCCCACCCCAGGGGCCAGGGAGGACCAGGCCTGCAGGAGGCCATGGCTGGGCGCAGACTAGCCCCTGACAGGGTCCGGATCCATGTGGCTTCAAGGTCTGAGGCACATCTTTGATTTGTACTAGGTTGAGACTTAAGAATCGAAAGCCTTGGGATACACTCCAAAGGAGTCAAGTTTATGTAACATTTCTCTTCTTGGAGCACCTGTCTCACCGGGCCAGCACATCACGGCTTGAGCCTCTGCTTCTCAGCTTGCTCTAAGGTTCCTTTCTTTTCCCCATCTAGGGACATGCCAACCCAAGCCTGGGACTTGGTGGAACGAATGAAAAACAACCCCGTGAGTATAGGACCCTGGGCCACCCTGTAAGATGCAGCGGTCCTAAAAGAGCCAACTCTGCACCATTCCAGCCCTTGTCAGCCACAAGAAGCAGGCCTTAGCCCCAAGGCACCCTCTCTGCTGCCCTTTCCTGACCCGGGCTCCCGCACCCCCAGCCCTGAGGCCCACCACAGGAGGGAGCAGAACTGGCCTTGGCCTCTGGCAGTTTCCCACCTTACCCAAGAGCTGGCTTTGCAGAGCCCTGTTATGTAAACTCCGGACTCTAAAAATAGGCTTCTCTTTCCGATCCTTCCTCCTTCCCCTCACCCGGCCCTTCTGAAACTTCTCACGACACTCTTTTAAATGCTCTGTGTGTTTAGGTCTTGAATGCCAAGTTCAGCGCCTGGCAGGACTCCTGTTATGGTGGTGCCTGAGTGGAAGGCAGGCTCCTCGAGGGCCCGCCCAGCCCCCACCCCCACCCCCCCTCCCAAGAGGCACCACTGGGCTTTTGCTTCTAGTTGCATCTTTTGCCCTCCACTCCTTTGAAGGCGCTGAGATCACATTTCAGGGGTGTGATAACACTCTGCTTTGCGATGCACTGCAGCTTGCCTAGATTTCAGAGGAAAAATAGTCATCCTCTCCTGTGTGAGCAGACGCAGGTGCGTGCGCACACACACATGTACACACACGTGCACACAGAGTCCACTCTCTGGAGCTCCTTGCCAGGAACCAAGGTGAAGGTCAGAGAGGCTCCAGTTGGCATCTTCTCTCCATCAGGGTACAAAGAGGGTGAAAGGCAGTGGTGGGGTGGGGGGGTGCTGTCTGGCCTGGTGAACACCACCTACATGTGCCCCACCCCCACAGCCAAGCCTAAACTGACCACCACCTACATGTGTTCCCCCCCCCCCCCAGGATATTGACCTAGAGAATGACTGGAAGCTGATCACGCTCTTCATCGGGAGCAACGACATGTGTCATTACTGTGAGAATCAGGTAGGCCCCTGCTCAACCCCATGGAGGTCCCTCTTTCCCAGCAGACCTGGCCTTGCCCATGGCTGAGTGGCCCCTGGCCAGCAGCTTCATTGGTTCCCCAGTTCCAGAAGTGTCTAGTTGTACCCGCTCTTCAGACACTATTCTCACACAAATATTGTTCTTGGGTATCCACTGAGTAAGTGGCCAGCCTCCCCCCATACCTGCTTGGTGTCCCTACCCATTTTTTTTTTTTAATGTGTGTGCATGCACGTGAACACAGAGGAAAGCTGAAACAATGTTGTAAACAAGGTTGGATAAAATTAAACCGGTCCCAGTAGGATGGCTTGCTGCCCTGAGGACCTTAGCCAGCCTCAGCCAGCCAGCCTGAGAATGCAGCCTATTCCTGATGTTTCTATGGGGAAATATGTCCAGGCTTAGTCTTTGGGAAGCTGTAACTGTTGGAATACAACTTGTTCTAAGTTGGAGAGGTCCTGTATTTTATTTGGCCAGAAAAGAGCAGCTGCTATAGCTCAGACATCACAGTAGAATGTTCGAAGTCACAGGCAGGGGGAGAGAGAGCACAGATCATTCCTTGTGGCTCAGGGAAATGGACCACCAGTCTGGATGAGAATTACCCTCCCCCACCCAGGGGTTTGTTCTGAGCCTCTTCCTCTCCATTCTCTCCCTTACTGCCCAGACTCTAGAGGAAGTGACCCCTCCCCAGGGGGGTTAAATGCCATTGTATCCTAGACTCAACAGGGTCCAGAAAGCCAGGAGAGACCCCAGAGCTGCCTGTGGCCACTTGACACTGGAAAATCCCTCTAGTGTCCCCCAAAACCTACCCCTCTTGCAAAGCCAGATTTACAGTCCTAAAAGCAGCTTTTTGTGGAAAAGACCTAGAGGCCACCACCAGGATTAACTCAGGCCATGTTTTAAGAAGGGTCAGAGGAGGAAATCCTTGAGTCCAAAAGATGGCAGTTAGGGGGAAATCAACGGGGCCAGCATGGGCCACAGAGCAGAGTGTGTGGTCGTCCCGGCACTAATGTGGCTCAGAAGCCCGAGGCTGGTGACAGATGAGACTGGAGAAGTGGCAAGGAGGGGTGGGGGGTTGGGGGAGGGCAGCGCTATCAGAATCTGCCTCTGGGTGAGAGATACTGTGCTCGGGCTGGGGTAAGGATTATTCACGGTGTCTAGTAGGAGTCAAAGGAAGACTTTGGCAACAAGGGCTGGGCTTCTCAGCCTGTCTAGTACCATTATAGCCCCTCTGTCCCCACACTCTGCCACCAGCCCAGGCCCTCCTGTGCTGGTCATCAGACCACGATCATTGCCTCACAGTAGAACCCAGGGGCTGACAAGAGCACCCTTTTTTTGCACAGGAGGCCCACCCAGCTGAGGAATACGTTCGGCACATCCAGCAGGCCCTGAACATCTTGTATGAGGAGGTAGGAAAGAGCAGCAGTTTCTGGATCTCCTCTCCCGCCAGCAGCCTGTCTACTCCCTGACTGGGACACACCTCTGGGTGCATGTAGGCAAGCTTCGTTCAGGGAGATCCATGCTGAGCAGAGCCCCGCTGTGAGCAGAACATGGAGGGGAAGGAGGGGAGGGAGGCCGGTACGGAGCTCCTCTGCAAGGGAAATTCTAGCTGGATCAGACTGTTTGGTGCGCCCCTCAGCCTAGTCCGTAGCACCGTTGTGACTGGAGGCAAGCGATTGCTGGCTCAGCTTCCCAAGCTATAAAGTGGGCTCTTAAAGACAACTGAAATAATACAAGTGACATCCCCTCTTTGTTCCTCAGTTTCTTCCTTGGCAAAATGGGGGAGGAGGAAGTTAGATTGTAGAGGACCCCTTAGATTCCTTCCAGAAGGAACCAGGACCCCCTATAACTGCCTAGGGAACTAACAAAGCTCATCCCTCTGCTCCCCACAGCTTCCTAGGGCTTTCATCAACGTGGTGGAGGTCATGGAGTTGGCCGGCCTACACCAGGGCCAAGGCGGGAAATGTGATCTGCCGCTAGCAGCTCAGTGAGTACACAGTCCCTGGGCCAGGGCACCCGGGGAGGGCGGGACTCACAGATGCCGACAGACCCAGGCAATCTGTCTGGAGGGCAGACATGGGCAATTAGTCAGGGGCTAACACCATTTGGAACTACCTCTACATTATTGAAAGTACTTTATTTCGCTGGACCCCAGAGTTTGCTTTTCTGTAAAGTGAGACACACACACCAATGATCCTTAAGGCCTCCAGCCGAGATTCCAGACCCCAGTGATTGCCCTGTGCTGCCTCTCAAATATGGAGCCATGGGCTTCCAAGACAGCTGTACCCGGTCTGCCACCAACTAGATAACCTCTCTGAGCCTCTTACTCTTTGCCTGCAACTCGAGGTCTAGAGGAAATGTGGTGACGGCTTGGTCCCTGTGGGGCAGGCTCTAAGTAGTAGCTTTTATAATGTCCTTCAAAGCCAGGCTTGGAATGAAGGTATGTTGTACAAGACATGGATTTCTGGTGGCTGCTGGAATTTACTAAAGCACAGCTGTGCCCCTGGCAGAAAGTTGCCATCACCCAGCCTTCCTGTGAGGCTGCCATGGGAGAGGAAACTGTGTAGGGGGCTGAGGCATCCCAGCTGGGGTCACACGCATTTGTGGGGAAGGAGGCCAGCTAGTTCCCACTCCTCTTGGGAACGGACCAGGGTAGTGCAGGGCGATGTGAACAGCTTCTGCAGAATCTTCTGGCCTTACATTCTGCCTTATCAGTGTGCCTCTCCTGCTTCCCAGGAGGCTCCCCACTCTGGAGCCCTGAGGGCAAGTCCTAGGCAGCTGGAGGCGGGGGGGTCCTCCCAGAACATGAAGAAACATAAGGTTATGATGGCAGTCTTTCCAAAACTCCAGCCGTTTCCTGGAGGAAGCCCAGGCTGGGGAGGTGGTAAGGGAACCCAAATAGCAGGTGCCAGCTCTCCCACCTTCTCTTTAAATAAGCACCTGCTACCCCTAGTGCCATCTGTGACCTGGGCCCAGGCATCACCCCAAGCTGTGTTGCAGGGGCACCTATTGCCATCTTCCCATGCAAAGAAATCCAGGGTGCAGGCCTTCTTCCTGGGGGGTTGGGGGACAGCCAGCCACCCAGGCACCTCTCCCCAGGACTCCTCCTCTTGCAGGAACAACTGCACTTGCCTCACACGTTCCCAGGAGAATTCCCTGGAGATGCAAGAACTGAAGAAACTGAACTGGAACTTCCAGGTGAACCCACACCCCCTCTGCTTCCGGGAGCAAGGCTGCTCCCTCAAGGCAGATCCCAGCCCTGAAACACTACTCCAGGTGAAAAGAACACCAGGTTCGGGAGAGAGGACTCTCAGAGGGGAAGCCGGGAGGATTCCTGCTTCCCTGCCCTGGTGTCCAGAGTCGACTCCATGTGCCAGACACCAGCTCTCACCCAGAGGGAGGGAGGGCAGGTGTCCACGGCCCTGTTGGGCTTTAGCCCTGCCTCCCTCCACCCATATTTCCCTATATTGGCTTCAGTCTACCTTCCCTGACCCTGAAGCCCTAGGTGGTTCTCATGGGTGAGTGGGTGTGTTTTGTCTTTTTACATCCTGGCTCATTTTTCCAGATGGGTTGTAAGCTTCTTGAAGAGAAGCCTATCTATATCCCTTTTACATGGACACTCACCCCCCAACTTTATAGGCATCTGAGGGAGCTGTTGAAATTCTCCCCTTCTGAGCTGGATCTGGAGCCCCACATTCTAATTCAGCTCTTCGTGCAGCGAGAAGAGGGGAGGCCTTGTCCACACAGTCGGGTCAGAGCCTCAGACCCAGCCCCACCGAGACCTCAGAACAGGACGGGCGGTGCCCATGCCCAGGCAGGACAAATGCCTGCAGGGACACTGGAGCAGCCCCCAATGTCCCCTTTGGCTAGGGTGGGCTGGCCCCCTCCCAGCCGGCACGAGACAGCAGGACTAGACCCTGTCTGCCCAGTCCTGGCAGGAGGATTGAGCAACCCCTCTCCCATCCCCAGAGTGGCATCTCCGGGTTGTCCTACTGGCACCAGTACCTGCAGCGTGAAGACTTCACCGTGGTCGTACAGCCTTTCTTCCGGAACACTCTTGTCCCGCTGAACAGCGTAAGCCGTGGGCCATCCTGGGAGGCTCTTCTTAGGCCATGTACTTCCTTCTGTACCTGAGCTTTTTTTCTGACCCTATGATTCCAGGAGGGCCCCAAGGGAACTGCTTTTTCTGTTTACCTGTCGTTTTGGTCTAGTTGGAACTTCAAGGTACCTGACAGGCAAAGGAGAACATCGGCCATGCGAGCTCCCCCAGTCATGGGGCCCTGCTATTCGCTAGATTGGGATAGAATGGAAAGCTTAAGTTTTTTCTTCTTCTTCTTCCGACTATTAGGGCTGGGATGCCAGAGGAAAAGGGATGGACTATAGGTGACTAAATTTTAAAAAATTAAAAAAAAGACCTGAATTGTAGTTTTGAGACAGTATGAGCAGGGGAAGGTCAGAGAGAGAGGGAGACACAGAATCTGAAGCAGGCTCCAGGCTCTGAGCTAGCTGTCAGCACAGAGCCTGATGTGGGGCTTGAACCCAAGGACTATGAGATCATGACCTGAGCCATAGCTGGATGCTTAACTGACTGAGCCACCTAGGCGCCCCTGTAATTCAGATCTTTTAAAAAGTTCCAAAACTGAGGAGTTTGCCCATCAGGATCTGAGCCAGTTGGTAGCAAAGTTGAAAGGAAAAGTGCCCAGGGTGCCCAGAGGGGTGCATGGCTGTACCTTTCTCCCAGGAAGGTAATCCCTTTGTCTTTGGTCACAGAGAGGCAGCGCTGACCTCACCTTCTTCTCTGAGGACTTTTTCCACTTCTCAGAACGTGGTCACGCGGAGATGGCCATCGCGCTCTGGAACAACATGGTGAGTGCTGCACGCCTAGGGGGCCGTGTGTCAAAGCGGGCAACCCAAGGGTGTGGACTGTTGCCCAAAACACAAACCTACTGATGGAAGGAGCTCGTTTCTCCCCAAAGCTCAGCATGGGGGCACACCTTATTTGTCCTGACAGATTCCATTATTTTAGCAGTTTCTCAGTACTGGGGGGGGGGGGGATAATTTTGTAATCAGATAAACAGGATGAAAATATCAGCTTCAGCCCCTTACTGTGTGACCTTGGGCAAATGATCTCTGGATCAAATCATCTGTAAAAAAAAAAAAATGAAGTAATGCAGATCTTAGAAAATTGAGGTAACGTGTCCATGGCCCCCAACACAATCATTATTAGCATTCGACAGACACCAGCCCTCATGAGTCTAATCTCAACACATTCCCAATAATATCCTTGAACCTCAAAAAGAAAAGAGCCACCCAACCTGTCTCTCAGGCCTTTCTGATGGGGCTAACGGGGACCTTAGGAAATGAGCCTATAGTCAAGGGGCCACAGGAACACCTGGCCTTGCCTCTGTTGGCTGGTCACCCCTCTACAATCAGCTGTGTCGGCAAAGAGCTGGACTGGTAATCGCAGAGCAAATGAAATGCCTCTCCAATCCAGTGGCTTCTTTTGATCTTGGCTCAGAGGGTAACCAATCCCCACCCCAACATGTGTTCTCCCATGGTGACTAAACACATCCACACTCTCGCTTTTACTGAAGTCGGGGCTGGCTGTGGCTCTGCCAGCATTCCCCCACCTGCCGCCCCCACCAGCAAGCCTGGCACTGCCGTCCCCTGAGCCACACCACCCCCTCTCCCCAGGGCAGCATGCCCGCATGTCCCTCCTTGGCCTACTTAAAGGAAGAGGAAGGTTGAGTCTGATTGTTTTCTGCTGTCGATACCATCATCTACCCTCTGCTAAAGGTTTCATTAAACTCTGTCAGCCCAGGACTGGGAATTACAGTCAAAACATCCTTGTGCTCCCTCCCGCCCAACCTCCACAGTAATCTTTTTAATCGAATATATAATCGAATATATAATCGAATATAATTCCTGAAAGCAGTTTTGAAGTCCAGTTGTCCTTCACTGGCTGAGTCCCATGACCTCATTCCTTTTAACCCCCCTCCATGTATCCCCCTGAGCTCTCAGGGGGAGCCATAGCTTTTAATGTTTATTTTTGAGAGAGCATGCTCAGGGAAGGGGAAGAGAGAATCATAAGTGCGCTCCCTGCCCACATAGGGCTCAATGTCACAAACCATGAGATCATGACCCGAGCAGAAATCAAGAGTCAGATACTCAACCAACTGAGGATTCCAGGTACCCCCAGGTGAGAGGCTTTTATACATAAAGGCAAGTGGAAAGGGATTAGATATAAAAACAAAAGGTGAATGCAGTGCCGTGGAGCCACATTGGTAACACTACAGGACTGTCCGGGACTCCCAGCCACCGGTGTCCTAGCCCTATCCCTAAGTCCAAAAAAAAATAAAGCAAAACTAAACTGAAATCATCGAAAAATGTCTTATACTGTGCTAGATAATTTGGGAACTAATTATATAGTGCAGTGTTTTCATCCAAAATCATCTCAGATATAAAGTGATTGCATCATGCCGACTTTTCAGATCATCTTCTTATTATCACCCCTAGAGTGATATACAATAGGCCATTAGAACTAGAGAAGATCTCAACAGGTCATCTAGCCAGAATGCTCTAACTAGAATGCAGGCAGATGAAGTGTTTTGCCCAGGTTCACACAGCTCGGTGGCGGCCAAGCAGAGATTAGACTCTGTCTAATCCCCTAGTGTCCTGGCCACAGCATCGCCGGGCCTCTCTGCTCCCAACTGGATCAGCACATATACAACCAGTGAATTCATGTCTCACAATGACAGTCCTATGACATAGTGTCTGCAGGCTTTGGCTGACGCTCACAAGGCACTCTACTATGGCCACAAATATACTTTACACTATGTCATCTTCTGCCCCTCCAAGATTTAGGTCTCCTTCTCCAGAGACCTTTGCAAAGCCAACACCAGGAACACCAGCAGCATGAGGCTGTGTTTTCCTTTTTCTTCTCATTGTCTTCTCAGCAGTTTTTCCTTCTTTTTTCTGATGACTGCTCCCTCTTCACTAGAAATCTTGCTGTCCTCTAACGTTTGCATCTGCTCAGGTGCTGGGTGACCACGCGAGCCTCCTAACCAGTGTCCCTATCTCTGGGCTTACCACCATTAGAACAGCAAAGCTCAGCTCTGGCCAGAGGTTAGAATAATCTGTGGTATGTTCACACTGGCAGCTAGTTTGGCATTTCCACTAAGGCTGAGCATTTGGATTCCCTGTGACCCAGTGACCCGATCCCCAACTGAAAGGTAGGAAATTCACAGCAGCACCGTTCATAAGCCCCAGGCAGAAGCTCCCCACCACATCCACCAGTAGAATGGATAATTAAAATGTGGCACATTCATACAATGGAATACCTTACAGGGAATAAACAAGCTTCAATGACACATAACTATGTCTATACATTTCAAAAATAAGCAAATTAATATACTGTCTTTGGAGGGGAGAGGCTAGTCCTGGAGGCTCCCTGGATGGGAGGGGAGCTCTGGATGCTGGTTACACAGGTACATTTTATCACAGTTTACCAGCTGTACACTTATGATCTGTACTATTTCTCCATGTATGTTAGCTTCAGTAAAAAAACAGACTTTAAAAAGACGACACAAACCACTAGTGCCTGGGCCTCATCCCCAGAAATTCTGGATTAGTCTGGGGTAGCACCTGTGGGTTCTGTAGGTTTCAAAAAGTCCCAAGTGCTACTATGGTACAGGGTTTGCAAACCATTGCCTTCTATCTGTTTGCCACAGGGCAGCCACAGGAATCTGTATAAATGAAACTCTGACCAAACTTCCAAGGCCTGCCCCTCCCCAAAGGACAAAGTCCAGGCCCCTCAGCATAGCACACCAGGCCTTCTGAGACTTGGCCCTAATTAACATCTCTAGCAGTCACTCCCGCCACCCTCTGACTGGCAGTTGGGCAGTCTGGGAAGGAGTAAAGTTTTGTGCACCACTCATGGTGCCTCTGTGTGTCTGCTCTTGCTCATTCCCTTAAATCTTAGGCTGCCCTTCCAACCTTCTCATAACTTGTAGCCACTTCAACACTCAACACAGGTACCAGCTCCTAGAGGAAACCTTCTCTGAATCCCTAGAACAGACTAGAGGCCCACTCAGCCCATTGCATCCTGCCCCAGCCCTGTTATTTGCCATATCATTGGTATCTGGTATTTGACTTAGGAAAAGTGGGTTCTCAGAAAACAACTTCATTTCCTATGGGCAAGGCCAGCCCTTCTTGTCTGAGCTTCTCCACTCAGGGTTCTGGGACTCCACTCTACCTACCCACTCCCTCAACCTCTATTTATTGAGCATCACTATGCAGTGAGGCCTAGACCATGTGCTGGAGAAGAGACTATCTTGCACTCCTGGGCAAACGACAGACAAAACCCAACATTAAGAATTTCTGACCATATTCAGGGCTCTAAAAAGGGGGGAGGGGGGGCAAGTAGTGTGACAGAATAATGGCAGGAGAGAGAAAGACCTCACCCAAGAGTGACATGTGAACTGAGAACTGAATGTCAAGGCATGCAGAGCTCTAGAGCCAAAGTGTACCAGGCAGAGGAAATAGGACCTGTGCAGGCCTGGAGTCAGGAATGAGTTTTAAGTGTCTGAGCAGCATGAAGGCCAGTGTGACTGGAGGGACAGGAACAAGGTCAGAGAAGGGAACAAGAGCAGGGCCAAGTCCTTGGATGGCTTCCAACAGGGGAGCCACAGGACCTGGTGTGCCCTCTGGCTGCCATGTAGCAGTGGACTAGAGGGAAGGAAGAGTGGAATTAGACCAGCAGGTGGTCACTGGAGCCCCGGCGAGAAACGAAGGGGCCTGGGCCAGGGTGATGGCAGTGGAGAAGGAGCAGAGGGGTCAGATTTGGGATCTGTTTTGGACTGGCTGTTGGGAGGAGGTAGTAAAAGAACAAAGGTGGAGGGAGATAAAATAGGTGATGGGGATCAAGGAGTGCACTTGCTGTGTTGAGTACCAGGTGTGGTAGGAAAGTGTTGAATCACTATTATACACCTGAAACTAATATTACACTAGAATTTAAATTTAAAACAAAAAGGAATAAAAGAATCCTCTGTTCAGGGTCAAGGAAAATGGGTGGATGGTTGATGTGGTGGAGAGAAGTTAAGAGACTTGATGGGGGCAGGGGGGAATCAAAAGTTCTCTTTTGGCCATGCTAAGTGTGAACTGCCTTCTAGAAATCCACTTGGAGTCATCAGGTAAGCAGGGATGAGTCATGGTCAGGAACAGATTTAGAAGGGAAAAAATGTGGGGGTTGTTAATGGGATGGAGTCTTTGAGACCATGGACTGAGTGAGGCCTCCTAGAGAAAGGTAGTTGGGAGAAGAGTGAGGACCAACACCCATGCCCCTCAACTCTCATTCCAACTTCAGATTCCAGGGACAGAGAAGGAAGGGGTGGGGAAGGTGGGAAGGAGACAAGAAGAAGGCCCTGTTCTGGGAGCCCAGGCAGGTCAGTGTTTCAAGAGGGAAGCACCAACTTTGACCAATGTTGCTGAGAAGTCAAGCCAGAAAACAGAAAGTGAGTATTGGATCTGGAGAGCTGGAGGTCAAGGTGACCTTGACCAGAGCTTCAGTCAACAATGGAGACTGAAGTCTGGCTGGCGAGCATTAGAACGGGAGGTTGGGAAGTGCAGCCAGGGACTACAAATGAGCCTTCCCAGAGTCACAGGGATGGGTGGTGAAGGTAGCCGGCTGAAGCCTGGGAGGTAAATTGGGCACTGGTGACAAGGAGCCAGAAGGAAGGGAGAAACAGATGCAGTCATCGACCCCTCATGATCATTACCTTCCTCTGTGCCAGTGGGTTCCGGGAATGTCAGGGAATCAGCCACCGTGACCTTGAGCATCTATACTGTCCCTCGGTGGTGGTTCCATTACAATAAGCTGATGATTCCTCAGCTCTAAGGAAGTAGAAACAATACGTATGTAAACCACCTCTTGCTTAGGGAGTTTTCATTTCATCTTCCCAGTTGATGCTCACAGCCACTGACTGTGGGTGGTCAGGACAGGATTTATCGCCCCACCCCTGACCTCAGGGCGGCTCAGGAGCCTGCCTAGCATGGCACAACAGCAGAGCCAGACCCCGGGTGATGCGCCCACTGTGCTGTCCCAGTCACCGTGGTGTGTCTCAGGACCAGAGCGGCCCTTCCTTCTCGTACGAAGGAACAGGTGCAAAATAACAGAAAGTGACATCACAGGCCAGGTGTGGCTGTTAGCTGGCATCATATGCTTTCACTTCCCCCAGAGGCAGTGCCTGAGGGGCTCAGGACCCAGCAGAGAAGGTGGGTATAGAGCAATGTCCAGCTCATCCTCAGAGGATCCCAGGATTCAAAAGTGTTAAGCAGAACCTCTCTGAACAACAATGGCTCTGGGGATGTTTCAAGGTAAATCTCTACATCTATGTGAAAAACCTACAAGGTAGCTCAAGTGAGAAACTGCCATTTCTTAAGGTTGACAAGCCAAAGCTGAGTTTAGTAACGACGTCACGGTAACTAATAGGTTTTCACAAGTTTTTCTGAAACTGACTAGCCCCACACACTTCAGCATTTTGTGAATCTAAAAATGCAGAGGGTCTATGGTCACAGCCACCCAGAAGGGAAGCAGGAGCTGGTGGGTCTGGGCCAGGCCTTTCCACACACTCGCTGTGGCAGGACGGATCAGTCGCTCCTGGGCCCCAGTGTCCTCCTTGGTACATCCAATGCACAGGGTCAGGGGTCCCTCCCTGCCTGAAGGACTCTGATCTGCCCCTTCTGAGTCAGAAGTCAGGTCCAGGGCAGCTGGGATCTGATGTGGATCTTGTGGTTATTGCTGACGTCAACCCACCCTTGCAGAGGGAGGGAATCAGGTGTGAGATGCTCCGCTTCAGAGGAAATCACAATTCCCTTTCTCTCTCTCCAGCTGGAGCCAGTGGGCCAGAAGACAACCTCCAACAACTTCACCCACAGCCGAACCAAACTCAAATGCCCCTCTCCTGTGAGTAATGTCCCATCCAGCCTGAAACAGATGCATAGGGGGCAGGGTCCCTGAAACCTAGAGGCCAAAGGAGTTCCCTAGGAGCTTTATCATCAAACGGCCACCATCTCCTCCTCTCCTCCTTGGTCCTGAAACTCTGAAGCTCCTCGGGGTGTGAGGGAAAGCAGCAGGTCCAATGGAAGAGGTGCGCAGGGGTGGCCGTTGAATGGGTGCTGGTGGGAGAGGGGGTGTTTTGCAGAAAGAAACAAGACGCGGTGTCTGCTCTGGAGCCCGCACTCCTTTTCCTCCCATCCCAGCACTTCCTTTCTTCCCTTACTGCCCTCACGCGGTCCACTGACCAAGCTCCTACTTAACATGCTGCCCAGCCCTCCCCTCCCTTCCCTGTCCATGCTGTAACTGCTACCAGACAATACAAGGCCTACTTGGAAAGTCACTCTAGTCTTGTCAAGGCCGCTTGAAACCCTTCCCTGGTTCCACCAGAGCATCCAAAGGGGAAGCCCTGTTTCCTCTATCACCTTAGACACACTGTTCCTGAGGAAAGGATCAGCTTCTCAGCCAAGCCCCACAAGTGCCAGGTCTGTGCTTTCAGCCTGCCGTCTGCTCCGCCCAGAGCCTCATCCCCATCTCCGCCTGCAAGAGAAAGGCATATCCTTTAAGGCTCAGGTGCCGCCCTCCCCAGGCTACTGTTCTGTGCCCTCACCCTACTGCTGCTGCCTCTGCCATACACCCACGTTTGTCTCTTTTCTGTTTATAAAGGACCTTTGGTCCTGGTCCTTTGAGAAGTGTAATGTGATTATCTCTGAACTTGGCCTCTTAGCCAAGACAATGATCAAACTCTTGGCATTCTCTCAGCTCCTACCCAGAGCTTCATGCTGGGTTCTCAAATCTAACACATGACCAGCTGTCCTTCCATACTAACCATTATCCCTGCTCCCGAGCACTCCTAGGATGGGGGGATGGGGACAACTATCCAGTGGTGGCCTTGAGGAAACAGAGGTGGGGGCTCTGCATCCCCCAGGACTCCCTTCCTCTGCTCACCTATCAGTTTCCGATCTCAATATCGGGTTGACAGGGAAAGGAGATACTGGGGAGGTTATAGCTGGTATTGACCACTTTGAACACCCATCCTCGTTGAGGAGGTTTGCGTGACAATATGGATGAAGGATGAGCAGTGAAAATGTGCAAGGTTAGTGCAGCACTGTCCCCGAGATAGGGCCTCAGTGAGCCCAAGGTGGGCATTGGATGGTTTTCAGAGGTCTGTAACCCCTGACCCTCTCCCCCTCTGCAGGAGAGCCCTTACCTCCACACCCTGAGGAACAGTCAGCTACTCCAAGACCAGTCTGAAGCAGGCCCCGTGGTGCTCTCCTGGGCTGTGCCAGTGGCAGCAGGCGGCGGCCTTGCACTTGGTGTCGGTGCAATGATGGCATGGAGAGCCATAAGGGGTCGTCGGCGGGAAAATCCTTCAATGAGGCTCAACACTATGAGCTTTTAGGCCTCCGGCCACTCACAGGCACTCATCCCAAATTCCCCAGCCACACTCCTCACCAGCCGTCTACCTCAGCCACCTTGGCCACCACAGAGAGCATTTGCTTCAAACACCTGGTGACACCGGAAGCCAAAGGGACAGTCACGACTCCTTGGGGCCTGGGACCTATGCTCCTGGAATTGCCAAGTTTAAATAAAGGCCAAAGTCAGTCTATTCTTGGGTTAGCCTACTTGGAATGCTCACTTTCCATCTGTTGTGCGATGCAGGTGTGGGAGCTGGAGCCTTTCATGTCCTGTCTCAGCCGAAGCTGCCCAAGTGATGGCCAAGCGGAGCCCAGCCCGGCACCCTATGAACGTATCCCCAGTCACCAAACCCACTATGTAAAAGGTGGGGAAAATGCTGGCCACTGTTCAATACAGTCCAACACGTAGCTTTTCTACACCTGTCTTGTACCCAGGACAACATAGAGCATGGTGGTACTTCCAAGGCTGTGCGTGTCACAAAATCCTTCAAAAAAGCAAGAAGTTCACGACAAGATACAATTCTGTTCCTGGGCATTGGTAGCTAAAGGTGTCTGATCACTCTGAGAATAGGAAGAGTTTTGGGGGGAAAGTTATCTGGAAGAGAAAAATTTTGCGACATCTTAAAAAAAAAAAAGGGGGGGGAGGGGTTGAGACCTAAATTATTTACCTTCACCCGATTTTCTCAAAGTGCTAACTTCAGGAAAGAATTCTTCTTCCTACATTACCAGATTTTTGAGAAAGTGCTAGAGAGAGGCTGCTAATACAGGCTCCATTCCTTGAGCCACTGAGCTGGATGTCTTACACAGATTCTTTTATTCCACACAAAATCCCAGGAAGGAAGTGATGAAAAATAGAGGCGGTAGTTGCACAACATTGTAGATGCACTAAATGCCACCAAACTGTTCACTTTAAAAGGGCAACTTGTAGGTCATGTGAGTTTCACCTCAGTAAAAAAAGAGAATCCATGATCATCTGCATTCCAAGTACCTCTCTGATCCCAAAGCTTGGGATGACCGAGAATGGGAGTTAGAATCCCCAGGCATACCATTTAAATGGTGGCCTTCAGAACAAACCCAAAACCAGCCTGAGCCCCAGTTTCTCAGAAACTCATCTGTAAAGCTAGGGTACTCATTTTACCTGTTTCACAGCACTGCTGGGGAAAAAAAACCCCACATAAATATGCTCTAAAATACTGCATACATAAAAGGGAATAGTTTTCTCGTCTGTGAAGAGTTGAGATCCAGATGCTCAGGGAAGTGGAGAGGTCCAGGGACAGGTTTGGGAATTGGGCAGTAAGGTACCAACAAAGACCTCTTGCCTTTCATTCATGAAGGTCCACCATCTTATCTCTTTGGCAAAGCAGAGTGAAGGCCTCTGAACACCTAGATCCAGGCCCAGTGTTCATCTGGTCTCCAGTTTCTGTTTCTGTACCATGGGCACAGCATACCTGCCCCCCAATTCTTCCTAAGGCCCAGAAAACGTGGTGACTGAACCGTACATTCCCTAAACCACCACATCCCAGCTCGTGCTCCTGGCTTACCACGGTCAGTGGCACAGACGGCCCATTACCTCTAAGAGTCCGGCACCATGTCCTGTTTTCTTCTCTCTTGTTTTCATTCCTCCAGTAGCTCCCACCTCAAAGACGCGTAGAATTCATAACCACGGGTCTGTTCTCACTTGGGTTGGAATATATACTACTGAAGTAATCCAGGACCTCCCAGTATGAAAAATTAAGCAAAAAAAAAAAAAAAAAAATAGTCCCAGACTGGTCCCCAAGGAAACACATGGCAGACACAGAGACACAAGCATGAGCTAGGCCTTAAATTTCCACTAAATAAAAAGCCAAAAATTTTAAATGTGTGAGAACAGCTACTTGCACCTGGTAGAAATATATATGCATTGGATGTGTGCCATCTTCTATGGGGAAATGGCCAGTCTCGTTAGGCCAACACCCATAGCCATGCCCTAAATGAAACCACCAAATTCTGAGAACACTGTGCTCCACCTGGCTCTCCACAGAGGGATTTGAATTCAAGAGTGTCACGTGGATTAAACTTGGTCAAAAGCCTTCTTAGAGGACATGGAACCTTGAGCTCCAAAGGATGCTTTAACCAAGCGAGAACTTGGTTAGAGGCTGGAAAGAATGGGGTTGCTGAGACTAGGCAAACTCCATCTAAGGGGAGAGACAAATGAGCATGGTGTGCACGGGAACAAGAAGCCAGCCAGAGGAACAAGGAGGGAGGAGTCGCACGCAGATTGGGGTGGGGGGGGGGGACCATGGGAAGGACAGGAGTGTGTAGTGACCAGACTGTTGTAAAGGTAGTACTATCAGGCTGAATTGGATTTGGGAATATAAAGGTTACTGGAAGAAGAATAGTACAAAGAAAAAGATACCAATAAAAGCTGACAGGGTGCTCGCACGATGATGGACACCATGGCACACAGGAATTAAACCACAAATCCCTATTTTATCTCCCCTTTTCACAGAGGGGAAAACCTAGACTCAGAAGAGGAGACTGGCCCAGAGTTATACTCACATTATGGGATGGACACTTATCAAAATGAATACTGGTGTCCAGGGTGGAGTAATAGCCTGAAAATATAAAACACGTGATTCCAGAAGTGAAGTAGGTCAAATTGTAAGTGGATGTGTCATAAAATAAAAATCTCAGAAGGGGAGATATTATCTTACCAAAGCTGTGACAACACCATGAGGTTCTCTGCTTCCAACTAGTCTGAAGGAGTCTGCAAATTTCTAGTTAAAAATCATCATTTTAAGAACAACAGGGGGGCGCCTGGGTGGTTCAGTCGGTTAAAGCGTCTGGCTTTGGCTCAGGTCATGATCTCACAGTTCATGGGTTTGAGCCTTGCATCGGGCTCTGTGCTGACAGCTAGCTCAGAGCCTGGAGCCTGCTTCGGATTCTGTGTCTCTCTCTCTCTCTGACCCTCCCATGCTCATGCTGTCTCTGTCTCTCAAAAATAAATAAAAAACATTAAAAAAAAGAAAACAAGGACTAAGATTTATTTGGCTGGAGGATGTGTGGAGTTCTAACAATGAGCAAATCTTTTAATTTGAAAAATACAAAGACATAATGGCTATGAGAATTTGTAGACACAACAAATGGACATTTTATATAACAGTAGTATTGAAGACAGATCATAAATATGTTTGGAAATATTCAAGGCAAAGGAATTTAAAACATGAAACTAGAATAAGTCATGGTTTCTTTTTTAAAAAGGCAGAAACTGGGGCTCCTGGATGGCTCCGTTGGCTAAGCTCCAACTTTAGCTCAGGTCATGATCTCATGGTTTGTGGGTTCAAACCCCATGTTGGGCTCAGAGCCTGGAGCCTGCTTTGTATTCTGTGTCTCCCTCTCTCTGCTCCTCCCCTGCTTGTGGTCTGTCCCTGTCTGTCTCTGTGTCTCTCTTCCTCTCAAAAATAAACATTAAAAAACATTTTTTAAAGGCAGAAACTAAGAACCAAATGGAATTTCTAGAACGAGAAAAGATTGGTATTAAAGAAAAATAAACTTCAGTAGAAATGTTCAAATAACAGATCACTTCTTGAAACATTTCTTGTGTGTATACTATGGACCAGGCACTGATTTTAGCAGTTGGTCATTAATTCTCACAACAGCCCAACAAGGTAGACACAGTTATTATCTGAACCTTACAGAGATGACTAAAGTAGATTCTGTATCTCTTCAGTCTCTCTATAAGAATGAAATGATTTAAAACAATAGTTTAAAAAATAGGTATTCAATAATTATCTCCCTTGCCATATCAGTATTAGTTCTAATAGATTTTTTTTTTATAAAGCCCCTTGAATAAACCATAGTAATGAAAATATATTTGGTACCTTACAAAACACTTCATCTCCTCTGATCCTCACTATGGACATGGAAGCAAAGTACAATATCATTAAGGAAAAACATCCCAAACTTGGAAAGAAGACAGAAGAGGAACCACTTGTCCTGTCGATGTTATTGTTTAACAAGCTCATCTAAGAAATATTTAGTTATCTAGAATATACCTGCATTTGACTTTGCTATTTACTGTTTGACTAGAGCCTAGATTCCATGAAGTTCTGTTGACTGTTGGATTTCTGACTGATAAAAAAAGATCACCTAAGATTACAGTTTTATCACGCTATAGGACATTAACCAGTTTTACATCTATTAGCAACATCATTTCAACATTCCTGTGACCAACAATGTCACATTGTCTCCATACCCCAATTCTCCCTTGAACCAGATTTAACCATCTGAATGATTCCTTCAATTAGAGTTAAATTCTTTGACAGGTGTTCATTATTTACCTGAAAATCACGTTTTTTAACTTCTTAAACATTAAAAAAGAATGCCTTTTGGGACATCTGGGTGGCTTAGTTGGTTAAGCGTCCAACTTCAGCTCAGGTCATAATCTCACAGTTTGGTTCATGCATTAGAGCCCTATGCTGTGCTGACAGCTCAGAGCCTGGAGCCTGCCTTTGGATTCTGTGTCTCCCTCTCTCTCTGACCCTCCCCAGCTCATACTCGGTGTCTCTCTCTAAATAAATGTTTAAAAAATTATTTAAAAAAAAGAATGACTTTTAAAATAACCAAAGAGAGAACACAAAATTCGTAATTTTAAGTTATAATAAAATATATATATCCTAAGGATGTCTTAGAAAAACCTAGTAAGGTTGAACAAGTGGGAATGGACAAGCCAGTAATTCCATCTCTAGGCGACAGTTCCCAAAGAAACATTTGCAAATGCATCTCTCCGGAGAGCTATGTGCAAACACACACACACAGCGATGTTTCCTAACAATAATAAAGCCGGAAACGTGGAGATCAATGTCCATCAATAGCAGACTGAGAAAATAACTTACAGTATATTAATATACTAGACCATTTATGCATCAGTGAAAAATCAACCACGACAGCAGCATTCATCAACTTGGTTGAATCTCACATATAATGCAGCAAGTTTTACACAGAATGCATGTGACATGATTCCACTTAATATGGAGCTAGGTAGCAAATGCGGTAAAGGAATTCAATGTAACGAGACCATCAAAGTAAAGTTGGTACCTCTGAAAGGAGGAGATGCCGATATGAGGGGGGATGCCCGGGGGCTTCTGAGACCTTAGAATTGCTATTTCTTAACATGATCTTGCCTGATAATTATTCTTTAAACTGAATGGACATGGATTTCAGGCTTTTTCTATATATATTTCATCATTTTTAAGTTGAACATTGAAGAACTAAATTAAGTTGCCTATTTATTCAGTGACCAGTGGGAGGGAGCTGTTTTAGGCTCTCAAGCCTGAGGATCTGCCCAGGAAAACCTCTTATTTCCCAGCCAACATGGAAAGGCTGTTCCAAAGGGCCATATACGGAACTTTGATGCATGTTCATTACAAAGTCACCACCGTGAAGGAAACAGAAGTCAAAGATGACTTGAGCAGGAAAAAAGGACCCTGCATTGGGGCAGGCCCCAGATCCAGCTGGCCTCAGAAGCAGCCTCAGGCCGTAGAACCGGCAGACGGGTTTCAGACCAGTTCCTCAGTGACCAAGTGCTCACGTGTAGCAGCCAGAACTTACTGGGCTTCAGCAAAAGGAGGCCACTCAAGGACACGCATCCTAAATCTCTGCATGATGTCCAGAAGACTTGTCACTATAAGCGTGTCCCGCTACTCTGGCAGCTGGCCCTGCCACATACCAACAGCCAAGGAGATGCATACCCCCTGGAGAGGCCCCCAGTCCACCCCTCTGGGGTCCCGCTGCACCACCCAGCCACAAGCATGCTCACACCCCCGTCCTGAGGGGAGTTGGGGCAGGCATGGGAGACAAAGGGAGGAGAGAACAGAGGCTTCCCCTAAATATATTCCTCACCACGGAGAGTGCTTTTGTCATTCAAATTTCACTCTTCACGACCAATGAAAGCCTCAAGCACAGTCTGGCTCAGTGATTGAAGAATCCCACCCCCAGCAGAGAGGAGAATTGGAGATCAGACAGGAGCAAAAGGGGATCTAATCCTGGATTAGGAAGGACCCCATGTCTTCAACTGTAATAAACAGTGATAAGGTCTACTTCAAAAGGCTGTTTGTGGATTCTATGGGAAACCCTTAGGGAAAAGGGTCTGGCGGAGGAGGTGTTCATAAATGGGAGCTATAATTACTTTCTCCTGTGTACAAGCTGGGCTGAAAGCATGTCCGAGGCCTTCGATCCCCACCCTCCCTACCGCAATGCCTAGCCTGGGTCGCTGTACTTTCTCAACCTAAGCCTGGAACAAAATGACCTCTGGCAAAGGCACAGTCTCTAGCTGGCACCTAAGAGGGGCCCCTCCCTTGAGTAGAAGAACAGAGGCTGGAGCCCCGGGTCCCACACTCAGAGGTGAGCAAGGCAGCCTCAAGGCATGACTCTGCCGGCTCCTTTCTGAGCATGGTTAAATCCAGTTGTAACTTGTCTAGCTTTACTGATATTCCAAAAGGCCTGTAAGAGAGGCTGATGGTGCAGTCTCCTTTCAGGTGCTATCATCTTGGCTTGGCCCTAAACTTGAGGAACATCCCAGGATGCAGGTACAGTGGGAGAAGGCTCTCACTACCTGTTCCCAAGTCACCTGAGACACAGCTGCTCTATCTGCCCAGTCAGATCACAGAGGCCCCAAGCAACGTCTGGTTTCAGGTTAAGTTTATTTCTAATCTTATCTCAAGAGTGAAAACAGTTCTGTGGTCCACAGCAGCAGCTGGAACAAATCCCTCAAGCCAACCCTCCCCAGGACTCCCCCATCCTGGCCTAGATGCATTACTGGCTACATACTTCACAGCACCAAGTACAAAATTAAAATATGAGGCCCCTTGTTGAAAAATTAAGGATTTTAAGATTGTGGTAGCAGAGCATTAAAACAAGCATGGGGCCCTTCTGAGAAGGGGGTCCGGTGTGACTCACAGGTCACATGCCCAAAAAATTGTCCCTGCCTCTCAACCATTTAGTGCTTTGTGCTCTCAAAAGCCAGAGTGACAAACCATCACCGTACCCCTGTCCAGTCGCTGGGGAGGAGGCAGCCAAGGGGTGTCAACCACCTAGAGAGGAAGGTGCCCAGGGCCCCGAGGCAGAGCTGAAGAGGCCCTGCCCAAAGGGCAGCTTGTTTTTTTCCCACTCACTAGAAAAATAGCTCAGAGCATATCTCCTGTGACCAGCAGATCGATGATAACGTCATTATATATGAAGGCTCCATTTCGACCTCCCCCCCCACTCCAGTTCTATTTTTGTAAGGCATTGTACACAGCAGGGGACTTGATCAGGATCTCACTGGGTCTGAAATCCCCTGGGGAGACGCAAGAACATATGCAGTGTCCTGAATTGTCCCCAGGGCAATCCTGCTTCCAGAAAGCTGGCTCTATATCTCCTACGGCTGTTAGAGTTCATGCAGGTGCTGGGCACCAAGCAAAGAGCGTCCTCCAGCACCTAGTGAATGCTCAATAGATGTAGCTACTGTTGTGCCTATGAAATCCCCCTTTTCATATTTCATTTGATTCCTTTTGCTGCTCTGCAAAATGCATTTTTCATTCCATCTCCCCCCACCCCCACTCCGAGTTGATACTTGTGCAAATTCTAGGACAGAAACATGGTTACCGATAGGTGTCTTCATTTGTGTAGGTCAGCCAGTCAGCCTACAGAACGGAGCCTCATCCTCCTGCATCCCGGAAGACACGGGTCACTTTCAAAGGTCTTAGGCTGCTGTAGCATTGTTGCTACTTTGATTATGTGCCTGTAAACCACGTTAGCACACATACCCCGATATACAGGTACTTACTTATAAGTTCTGTGTTTAACTGTACTCCTATACCGATCTTAAAACACTCACAAAAATAGAAAACTTTAAAGAGCAAGATGAAATACACGTTTTGCTCTTGCAAAACTATTATTTGGGGGGGGAGAGCATTTTGACTGAAAACATTTCACTACTTTTTAAAATCTCGAGCTAAAGCTTTGTAATGCAACTATTCATAGGTCTGGGTTAGAATTAATTTTATTACTCAACTTGCTTTCAAAGGCTGTCATAGCTAAAAAAAGATTTCTGGCAAAGAGGGGTAACTCCAAACTCAAAGATGTACCTTGTTAGTTATACTAACTAAATCCCGATTCTCATTCAGTTATACAAAGATTTCTGTTGAAATGTCACTAATAAAACCTCTTTCTCCTGAGGTCCATCTTTTGAATTTTTAGCAACTTCTAAGGTATGCCATTTTTCACAAATGGGGTCAAGCCCCACTGATTTTCTTCATTTTGAAATTTTCAACAACAGGTTTAAAAAAGTTTACTTCCTAGTTTTTGTTTAATTTACAAAGAGTTTTTAATAGATCATCACAATCAGCATAACAGTAACATTTCCAAATGTCAGTTTTTAAAATCAATTCGCACCACCACCTTTGTTTTTAATAAAGCACCTTAAGAACACTCCACCAATTACTTTCAAAAAGCAATCACTTCCCTCTTTTTCAATGGAGTTTTTTCCTAAAATATTTGCTAAGTACATATTACTGACAACCAGTTGTCATTGTACAAAAGGTTAGCAAATTTGAAATAGTTGCCTATTAGTAAAAAAAAAAATGCATAATTCATCTTCAAGTCTGATGGCTTCTAAAGCATGTTGCCAAAATCCTTTCATGGTGACTCCATCTCCTTAGAACGTTAGGAGGATTCTATTGTACTTATGATCTTATTTTTGTAACAATTATCACACGGCGGGTATGCTATCCTATTTCGGGCACTCCTTGGCTTTGCTGTATGAGATCACCAATAAAGGATACAGTAAAACAATTTTGTCAACGGTGCTTGATTTGTATTCTTGCCCAGGAATCTAGTCAAAGCAGTAACTATTAGTGAGAACACTTACTTCCATGATTTTTCCAAAGCACTGTTATATTAAAGTAGTTCTCTGTTGAGAATGTATCTTCAGGGATACATATATTTTTTTTTGGTGGTGTGCATGCACGCATATGTGTACACACACACACACACACACACACACACACACACACACACACAGAGTATGGATAGCTCATAACTGAAACAGTTCAATAAATACCACAGGTAAGTCACATTGGGGTTCTTTAAATCTGTCTTATCCAGATGCGCAACACTACATAATTTCTTCTAACATCTGGCAATGTTTTCTCTGCATCTTCCAACAGTGTGTGCAGATAAGTACCAATTCTTTTTGTGCTATGCAGTTTACTTGTTTTATTTTAGTTATTATGGCATGTGGCTCTTTTACTCTGCTGGTAAGAAAACTGAAGAGGGGGGAAAAAACTGCCTCTAAACATCGGTCATTACGTTTAGTGAATTTTATGAGGGATTGAATTGGGGACCTGTATCAAATGCCTAGTTTCTAAATATCTTGCTAATCCATATGACCCTTATCAGCCTACATCTCAATGTGCCGTATGCACTTAGGGAGGGGTGTATTATTACTAGCAAGGGGTGTATATAAATCCATGTTCAACCCAGACTTCTTGATAATTTCAATGTTTTGTCATCTTGTCCAGTCTGGTGAGATCATTTGCATTTCATAACATGCTCGGGAGAGTCCTCACTGCCAAGGGCGGTCAGCCCTGCCATTCTTCTTACTGCTTTAACTTGTCTGACAGCTTGTCATCAGACTTCAGTTCTCATTCTATTACTTGCTAACTGTCTGACCTGGGAGAACAATCATGAGAGCACTTTCAACCCCTCTGTGCTCAGTCCACCTGCCACCCTTCACACAGTATGTGACACGTGACACTTGAGAACACTGGGATCAATCCACAAATAAAATATTAGGAAGGCTGACAGCTTATGTTAAAATGCATGTAAGTGCACGGTATATTATCATTTGGATGCAAAATAATTTATAACTATAACTCCCTATGCATTTACATGAATAAATCACTTGATTTTTTTTAAAATGCATGTAAGTAGAAGTTTTAATATTTTCATCCCACATCCTAATGGATCATCCTACATACTTCACTTTGGGAACAGTCCTCAAATGAAATGTATTGTGTCCCAGGGAGCAATTTATCAGAGAAAAACAGTTATCACTACAATCCATTTCTCAAATAGTCTTGCAACACAATGTGCTTTCCTAAGGGAGAGAGAATGGTCTGAAGTTAAAGCTGGTCTCTGGGCTCCTGCTTAATGGGACACAGCCCCGGAGTCCCCATGGGGTAGGGATTGTTGTCTGTCCTGGGTAGTGGGCATGAGCAGTGAGAACTACAGAGCCAGATGGAGAAGCAAACACATAAATAAATGTAGTGAAAGCTGCAATAAAGGCACACACAAGGACCCATAGGAGACTAAGGAGAAATTCAGGAAGACTTCACACTCGAGGCAGTGGGACCTCAGAGCAAGTTTGAAAGAAGGCTGAAATTTCAGTGGAAGGGAGGAAGCAGTGGGGACAGAGTTGCAGGATAAATGGTGATAAATGTTTAGGGAACATGAAGATATCCAGAGCTGAGCAGAAGAACAGGAGGTGAAATTGATTTTTCTTAAGGACTTAGAATGTACTCTCCTACATGAACATTGTACAGTGCTTTCTTGAAAGAGTAGCAGGGTTTTTTTTATTATTATTATTTCCATGGTAAGACATGATGCCTCCTAGTGTTATCCTCCATAGTGCTCAAGTCCAGAAATTGTGGGAGGAAAAAACTTGGAAGCCAGGTTAAGGAGTTGGACTTCATCCAAGATGCACTTGACAATACCTTATAGTAGAGGTAAGGCATGATTAGATACCTTCCACAGCATTCTTGGGGATATGCTTAAATACAGTCCAAGTTCCACTAACATCAGAATCACCTGGAAAACTTGTAAAAAAAAAAAAAAAAAAACCCACAAATGACTGGACCCCACCCTAGATCTTCATAATCAGAATTCCTAAAGCTGCATACAGACAGCTATTTGCATGTCAACAGACTCTCCAGCCAAAATTTTTTCCTGTAATATCATCCCACTGCCTCAACCACACCCTAAATAATTCAGGCACATATGGAAAAATTAAGATCAAAGACATTACTGGTTTTATGAAATAACTATGTGACTGGTTTAGGAGATTGAACGTATCAAGTTACTGTGTTTCTAACTTAGCATTCCTGATAGTTACTTATTCTTCTGTTTGAACTTGAGATTCAATGTTCACTCCTTTTTCAACTTCAAGCCTATTGTTATTAGGAGTCCTGTTCTTCCCCCACTCCTATCCTTCTCCTTTACCTCATTCCCAAGTTTTAGATACATCATATGGCCAAGGCCAGGTGCCTCACCTTTTAACATTTTGATCTTCACAACATTATAATAAAGGTTTTTTTTTTAATTTATCTTAAGAGAGAGTAAGAAAGAACATGGGAGGGGCAGAGAGAGAAGGAGAGAGAATCCCAAGCAGGCTCCACACTATCAGAGCGGAGGTCGATGCAGGGCTCAAACTCAAACCGCGAGATCGCCATCTGAGCTGAAACCAAAAGTTAGACACTTGAGCAACTGAGCCACCAAAGTGCCCCTATTATCCTTAATTTTAAATGAGATTGAAAGCTGGGCTACGGAAGATGGGAACACTTATCCAAGGTTATGGCCTTAGCAAAGAGCGGAACTAGATTTTGAAATCTGACTTCAAAACCCGTGCTCTTGACGTTCAGATCACAATGCTATGAAACTTGAAATCAACCACAGGAAGAAGTCTGGAAAACCTCCAAAAATGTGGAGGTTAAAAACTACCCTACTGAAGAATGATTGGGTGAACCAGGCAATTAGAAAATTAAAAAATATATGGAAACAAATGAAAATGAAAATAACAATCCAAACTTTCTGAGACACAGCAAAGGCAGTCCTAAGAGGAAAGTTCATTGCAATCCAGGCCTATTTCAACAAACTGGAAAAAGCACAAACTCAAAACCTAACAGAGCACCTAAGGAAACTACAAAGGGAACAGCAAGAGCACCCCAAGCCCAGCAAAAGAAGAGAAATAATAAAGATCAGGGCAGAATTAAACAAGATAGAATCCACAAAAACAGTTGAACAGATCAATGAAACCAAGAGTTGGTTTTTTGAAAAAATAAACAAAATTGATAAACCTCAAGCTAGGCTCCTCAGAAAGAAAAGAGAGAACACTCAAATAGACAAACTCATGAAGGAAAATGGATCTATTACAAAAGATCCCTCAGAAATACAAGCAATCATAAGAGATTACTATGAAAAATTATATGCCAACAAACTGGACAATCTAGAAGAAATGGACAATTCCTAAATGTACATGCACTACCAAAATTCAAATGGGAAGAGAGAAAATCTGAGCAGATCCATAACCAGTGAAGAAATCAAATCAGTTATCAAAACTCTCCCAACGAATAAAAGCCCAGGGCCAGATGGATTCCCAGGGGAATTCTACCAGACATTTAAAGCAGAGTTAACACCGATCCTTCTCAAGTTATTCCAAAAACTAAAAATGGAAGGAAGACTTCCGGACTCATTCTACAAAGCACATATCACTTTGATTCCTAAGCCAGTCAGAGACCCAACAAAAAAAGAACTACAGGCCAATATCCTTAATGAATACAGATGCAAAAATACTCAACAAGATACTAGCAAATCGAATTCAACAGCATATAAAAAGACTTATCCATTATGATCAGGTGGGATTCATTCCTGGGTTACAAGGCTGGTTCAATATTCACAAATCCATCAATGTGATACATCACATTAACAACAACAACAACAACAAAAAAAAAACCCATAATCTTGTCAATAGATGCAGAAAAGCATTTGACAAAATACAACATCCCTTATTAATAAAAACTCTCAAGAAAGTCAGGATAGAAGGAACTTATTAACCATCATAAAAGCCACTTATGAAAAACCAACAGCTAATGTTATCCTCAATGGGGAAAAACTGAGAGCTTTCCCCCTGAAATCAGGGACACTACAGGGGTGTCCACTCTCACCACTGTTGTTTAACATAGTGTTGGAAGTCCTAGCATCAGCAATCAGACAACAAAAGGATATAAAAGGCATAAGAATTGGCAAAGAAGTCAAATTTTCACTTTTCGCAGATGACATGATACTCTACATGGAAAACCTAGCAGACTCCACCAGAAGCCTTCTAGAATTGATCAATGAATTCAGTAAAGTTGCAGGGTACAAAATCAATAAACAAATCGGTCACATTCTTATACACCAAAAATGAAGCAACAGAAAGAGAAATCAAGAAATAGATCCCATTCACAATTGCAGGAAACATCATAAAATACCTAGGAATAAACCTAACCAAAGATGTAAAAGACCTGTACGATGAAAACTATAGAAGACTTATGAAGGAAATTGAAGACGACACAAAGAAATAGAAAAACATTCCATGCTCATGGTTTGGAAGAATAAACATTGTTAAAATGTCATTATTACCCAAAGCAATTTACACATTCAAGGCAATCCCCATCACAGTTGCACCAGCATTCTTCTCAAAGCTAGAACTATCTTAAAATTCATATGGAACCACCAAAAAACCCAAGTAGCCATATTGAAGAAGAAAACCAAAACGGGAGGCATCACAATCCCAGACTTTAGCCTCTACTACAAAGCTGTCATCAAGACAGTATGGTATTGGCACAAAAACAGACAATTGGGCCAATGGAATAGAGGGCCCAGAACTGGACCCACAAGTGTATGGCCAGTTAGTATTTGACAAAACAAGAAAGAGTATCCAATGGAAAAAAGCCTCTTCAACAGATGGTGTTGGGAGAGCTGGACAGCAACATGTAGAAGAATGAAATTAGACCACTTTATTACACCATTCACAAAAATAAACTCAAAATGGATAAAGGACCTGAATGTGAGACGGGAAACCATAAAAACCCTAGAGGAGAAAGCAGGAAATAGCTCCTTGACCTCAATTGCAACAATTTCCTCAACACATCCCCAAAGGCAAGGGAATCAAGAACAAAAATGGACTATTGGGACCTCATCAAGATAAAAAGCTTCTGCAATGCAAAGGAAACAATCAAAAGAACTAATAGGCAACTGACAAAATGGGAAAAGATAGTGGCAAATGGCATATCAGATAAAGGGCTAGTATCCAAAATCTACAAGGAACTCACTAAACTCCATACCCGGAAAACGAATAATCCAGTGAAGAAATGGGCAGAAGACCTGAACAGACACTTCTCCAAAGAGGACATCCAGATGGCCAATAGGCACATGAAATGATGTTCAGGGTCACTCATCATCAGAGAAATACAAATCAAAACCACACTGAGCTACCACCTCACTCCGGTCGGAGTGGCTAAAATGAACAAATCAAGAGACTAGATGCTGGCAAGGATGTGGAGAGATGGGCACCCTCCTACACTGTTGGTGGGAATGTAGACTGGTACAGCTGATGTGGAAAACAGTGTGGAGGTTCTTCAAAAAACTTTCAATTCCCCTATGAACCAGCAATAGCACTGCTGGGGATCTACCCAAGGGATACAGAAGTGCTGATGCATAGGGACACATGTACCCCAATGTTCACAGCAGCACTTTCAACAATAGCCAAATCATGGAAAGAGCCTAAATGTCCATCACCTGATGAATGGATCAAGAAGATGTGGGATACACACACACACACACACACACACACACACACACACACACACACACACAGAGGAGTATTACATGGCAGGGAGAAAGAATGAAATATGGTCATTTGTAGCAAAGTGGATGGACCTCGAGGGTGTCATCCTAAGCGAAATAAGTCAGGGAGAGGAGGACAGATACCATATGTTCGCACTTATAGGTCTAACAGGAGAAACCTATTGGAGGACCATAGAGAGGGGAAGGGGGAAAGAGTTGGGGAGAGAGAGGGACACAAATCATGAGAGACTATTGAATACTGAGAATGAACCGAGGGTTGAAGGGGGAGGTGGAAGAAGGTGGGGGGTGATGGTCATGGAGGAGGGCACTTGTGGGGAGAAGCACTGAGTGTTATATGGAAACCAATTTGACAATAAATTATTAAAAAAAAAAAGACCTGTGCTCTTAAAATTAAGAAAACCAGCAATCACAAGTGTTGGCAAGAATGTGGAAGAACCAGAAACCCCAACACTGCTGATGGGCATGCAAGTAGCGTAATCATCCTGGACAACAAACAGTTTCTCCTAAGGTTAAATGTAGCTTTTTCATATGACCCAGTAATATATTCCTGTACTTGTCCCCCTAAAATGAAACCTACATCTACACAGAGTTGTACATAATGCTGATTGTGGTTTTGTTCATAATAGCCAACACTGGAAACTGCCAAACTGTCCAACGAGATGAATGGAATAAAAATTGCAGTATATCTGTACAACAGAATAGTGTTGGGCAAGGAGTCAGAATGTACTAAGGCTCAAACAACATGGATGGAACTCAAAAACATTAAAGAAGCCAAATATCAAAGAGTACATACTCTGTGGTTCCATTATATGTAATTCTAGGAAAGGTAAAAAAAAAAAAAAAAAAAAAAAAAAACCACCTCTATAGTGACAGCAGGTTCCCTGGGTTGGGGTAGAGGCATTAGTACAAAAGAGCATGAGGGAGAGAACTTTTGGTTGATGCAACTGTTTTAGATCTTGATTGTTGAGCTTTGACAAATGTCAATCCACATTAAATTGTATGCTGAAAATGGGTTCGTTGTAACACATACTTTATACTCAATAGAGTCGTTTAAAAAAAAAAAAAGCCTTGTGCACTTTTCCTAAACCACACAGCCTCTGTCTTTCTAACTCTACCCTAAATCGCACATCCCACCCACAAGCTGAGCTGACGGTGTGAGGTGCTGTGGCTTCTGCAATAGAGGCCTGGGAGCCTGCACAGCCCAGTGGCCCCTATAATCTCACACCAAACACACACTTGGTCATGCCCAAGTTTATTCCTTTATTGGGCTCTAAATGTAGTTAGCCTAAGCCTTCACTCATCAGGAGCTGCCTTTGTGTTCCCGGTTATCTGTGCCAAGGAACCGAACAGTGGAGTCCCCAGAAACTTCTCCATACTGGGCTAGCAGGGCAGCCCCCTCAGAGAGATGTGCTACCTTGTCCCTAGGTTGCTCCTCCACAGTCTCCTGCCAAGAAACCTTTCAGTGGGACCCCAACCCCAAAATAATGGCAAAGCGGTTGCCTATACTAGTCTCCTGCTCACCTCCCAGTTCGGGAAGGGGCTTCTGGAAGGCAAGAGCAGGGTGAATGCTCCATTCTCTAAAACCCAACCCTTTCTCAGCCATCCAGAGGCAACTTCAGGATGCACTTTTCACTCCTTCTACAACTTCTCCCTCACAGGACCACTGTTCCCTTTCTAGCCTCTGAATTTGCTGGTTTCCTTGACTTCTGAGGAACAGCTTAATTATACTGCATATGATATGGTCTTATTCACTAATTGCTGTTGTGTCTTCCCTAAGGTGTCTGAGAGGACAGTTTTTTATTGCTGTACTTATAAGGCAATGGTGCTTTATTGATAAACTGATTGATCTCTAAATGTTATAGCCACGCCATAGAAATGCAAAGGATTATGAGACTACTGTGAACAATTACAGGTTTCCTCTGCTATCCAAAAGCAGAGTTCTACTGAAAGCTTTAATAAGCCAAAATCCAATAGAGCAAAGAAGCAATTAATAACTTACATGGAAAAAATTAAGCGTTCCCAGACCCCAAAAAATAACATTCCTTGGGCTTTTCTAATACTTGAGAACATATCTTGGTAATAGATGCACAAAATAAGTCAAGATAAAACACAGATGCTCACAAACACAGTTTAAAACTATGGCAGCTTAATACTGTGATCCTGAGTGTAGTTCCCGGGGAAGGAGCTTGGCAGTACTACTCTTACTGCTTGGGGTGCATGCGGTCTCTATCACATACATTATAGTATAGTGTGTGTATATATATATAATATGTACTACACAGTATGTAGTGTATAATATGATTTGCTACAAAACAAACACCTAAGGCTATTTTTGCCCTTTGCCTTTTTTTTTTTTTTTATAAAAGTGAAAATCCTCTTCAGATTTATTTTGGTTAACAAAAAGGTACTAATGTAGGTATTTTGTAAGTGAAACGGCATAATGCAAACTTTCAGAAAGCAGGAGGACACCTGCATATGCCAATAAATTGGACAATCTAGGAAAAATGGATAGATTTCTAGAAATACATAACCTACCAAGAGTGAATCATGAAAAAAATAGAAAATCTGAACAGACCAATTACTAGTAAGGGGATTGAATTGATCATCAAAAACCTCCCAACAAAGATCAGTCCAAGACTAGATGGCTTTACTGAATTCTACCAAGTTAAAGAATTAATACCAGTCTTTTTCAAATGCTTTCAAAAACTAGAAGAGGAGGGGATACCTTCAATCCCATTTTATAAGGCCAGCATCACTCTGATACCAAAGCCATATAAGTATAATACAAAAAGTACAGGCCAATATCTCTGATGAAAGTAGATGCAAAAATCCTTAACCAATTTTTAGGAAACTAAATTCAACTGTACATTAAAAGGATCACACATCATGATCAAGTGAGATTCAGTCCAGAAATGCAAGGATGGTTCAACACCTGCAAATCAGTCAATAACCATGGTCATTGTATTCTCAAGGCACATTCATCAGGGCACCTGGGTAGCTCAGTCAGTTAAGCATCCGACTTCAGCTCAGGTCATGAACTCATGGATCGTGGGTTTAAGCCCCACGTCAGGCTCTGTGCTGACAGCTAGCTCAGAGCCTGGAGCCTGTCTTCAGATTCTGTGTTTCCCCCTCTCTGACCCTCCCCTGCTCATTCTGTCTGTCTGTCTCTCTCTCTCTCAAATAAAAACTGTAAAAGAAAAAAATTTTTAACTAAGGGCCATATATGACAAGCCCACAGGTAAAATCATATTCAACCATGGAAAGTTAAAATCTTTTCCTCCAAGATTAGTAATGAGACAATGATCTTCATTCTCACCACTTTTATTCAAAGTGGAAGTCCTAGACAGAGTGATTAGTCAAGAAAAAGAAAGGCATCCAAATCAGAAAGAAGTAAAATGGTCTCTATTTGTAGAGGATAGGAAATAGTCTATAAAAAATCCTCAAGACTCCACACACACACACAAAACTAAAACAAACAAAAAAAAAAACCCCTTAAATTCAAAAAAGTTTCAGGATAAAAAGAATCCGTATACAAAAATCAGTTGTGTTTCTACATTCCAACCACAAACTATCAGAGAGAAATTAAGAAAACAATACCAGTTATAATAGAATCCAAAGGAATACTTAGGAATAAATTTAACTAAGGAAGTGAAAATCTATACACTGAAAACTATGTATCATTGATAAAATTAAAGATGAATAAAAGGAAAGATGTTCTGTGCTTAGATTGAAAAAATTTATATTGTCAAAGTGTTCATACTGTGCAAAATGATCTACAGATTCAATGTAGTATTTATCAAAATTCCAATTATATTTTTTACAGAAGTAAGAAAATCAGTCCTAAAGTTTGCATGGAACCATAGAAGACACTTAATAGCTAAAGCAATCTTGACAAAGAAGAACAAAGCTGAAGACATGCTTCCTGGCTTCAAACTCCATTACAAAGCTATGGTAATCAAAACAGTGTGGTATTGGCACAGAAATAGACACATGGAGAAATGGAACAGAATAGAGAGCTCAAAAATAAACACATGTATTTATGGTTTATAAGAACTAAGAATATACAAAATGGAAAGAATAGCCTCTTTAACAAATGGTTTTTGGAATACAGGCCACATGGGAAAAAAATGAAGCTAGACCCCCATTGTACACCCATACACAAAAATTAATGGATAAGTTTGTGGATTAATCCACAAAATGGATTAAAGACTTGAAAACTCAAAACCATAAAACTTGTAGAGGAGAAAATAGAGTCGGTAAACTCCTTGACAAGGAGTTTTTGGATTTGATACCAAAAGCAAAGTCAACAAAAGCGAAAACATCAAGCTACAAAGCTTCTGCACACAGAGGAAACCATCAACAAAAGGCAACCTATGGAATAGAAAAAAATATTTGCAAACCACATATCCAGTAAAGGGTTAGTATTCAAAATATATAAGAAACCTCTACAACTCAAGAGCAAAAACCCCAAATATAAAACAGGCAAAGAACCCATACATTTTCCCAAAGACATAGAAATGGCCAACAGGCACAGGAAAAGGTACTCAACATCACTTATCATCAAAGAAATGCAAATCAAAACCACAGTGAGCTACCACCTCATACTGTTAAAATGGCTCTGGCCAAAAGACAACAGCTAATGACTGCTGGTGAGGACATGGAGAAGAGAGACCTCTTGCACACGTCGGTAAAGATGTAAACTTGTGTAGTCACTATGAAAGACAATATGGAGATTCCTCAAGAAATTAAAAAATAGAAATACTATAAGACCCAGTAATCCCACCTCTGGGTGTTTTTCCAAAGGAAAAAAAAAACATTATCTCAAAGAAAGATCTATACCTCCATGTTAAGTGCAGTATTATTCACAGTAGCCAAGATATAGAAATAACCTGTTTATTAACAGATTAATGGATCAAAAAAAAAAAGGGATACATGCATGCGGGGGCACGCGCGCGCACGCGCGCGCACACACACACACACACACACACACACACACACACAAATTGAATATTATTCAACCCTGAAAAAGGAAGGAAATCCTGTCATTTACAACAATACGGATGAATCTAGATGACATTATGCTAAGTGAAATAAACCATAGAAAAGCATGGTATTACTTATATGTAGAACCTAAAAGTTTTTTTTTTTTTTTTAAGGTCAAAATCACAGAAAGTAGAAATGATTGCCTAGAGGTGGAGGAAATGGAGAAGTCAGTCAAAGGGTAAAAATTTTCAGCTAGAAGATGAATAAGGTCTGAAGATTTAGTGTGTAGTGACCGTAGTTGGTAACACTGTATTGTGTAACTGAAATTTGCTAAGAGATTAGAACTTAGATGTTGTAAATACTACTACTACTAATAATATGTAAGATGATGGATGTGTTAATTAACTCAATGGGAGGAATCCTTTCACAATGTATACATAAAACAAATTGTCCCATTGTACATATAAATATTTTATGATTTTGAGTTATGTCCCAAAAAAATCTGGAAAAAAAAATACTGTAACTATAAACCAGCCAACTGTTCCCACAGACATTTTCTCACTTAGTTTTCTATAGACCAAGTAGTTTATGTGTGTTTTGTGTCTGCAAAATCTCAAAGGGGAGAATTGCGAAATACCACACCAGGGAACTTAACGTAAGATTTCCTTTGTTTCTTTCCTGGAACAATCACCAGAATCTTATGGACATGAACTAAATGTAGTGTTTTGTTCTTTTTGCCCTTTCTCAATGAAGGATATATTTCTAAGTCCTCTTATCCAGCAGTGACTTAAAAACAGCACAGTGGATCAGAGATTGTCCCGGTTTCAACCCTGACAATGAATTTGAGTCTTTGTGTAATGTAAGGGGTAGAGCTGGATAGAAGGGTGAAGATCAAGGCAGAAAAGTCCAGGTGATACCAAACTCATAGGGCACTGAGTTACCTCCAGAGGGATGCAGTAAGCCCAGGTTTACACTTTGAGTGTAAGAGAGGAGGGAGCCAGCAAGACAAGCAAGGTCAAGCAGCATAGCTTGGATCAAGGAGAGAAGGGTAGCTTACTGACTGTGTAATCCTGAACAATCCTATATAATCCTTTAACCTTCCTGAGCCTCATTTTCTCAGCTGTAAAACAGATTAAAAAATAACCAGAGTTTTATACCCTAACTCTTGCACATGTACCACTATGGAGAGGGTTTTGCCTTTTCCAGAATTTCATGTAAGTAGAGTCATTGAGTAGGTGCTCTTTGAGGTCTGGTTTCTTTTTTTTTTCCTCTTTCTTTTTCTTTTCTTTTTTTTTTTAATCCATCTGTGTTGTGATTCTTTTTCATGGTGTTCTTTTTCATTGCTAAGGAGAGTTTCATTATATGGACCTACTAGGATTTATCCCATTCACCTATTGTTGAGCCCTTCAGTAGTTTCCAGTTTGGGACCATTGTAAACAAAATTGCTATCAACACTGTATATAACTCTTTGTGTATGTTTCCTTTTTATTGGGTAAATACCTAAGAATGAGATTGCTAGGTCATATAATAAGGGTACATTTACCTTTAGGAGAAACTACCAAACTTATTTCCAAAATGATGGTACCAGCTACGTTTGAGAATTCCATTTCTTCCACACCCTCACCAACACTTGTTATTGTTCATCTTAATTTGAAGAGCACAGGCTTTAGAGTCAGACAGATCCCAGATTCTAGTTCTACCATTTGCTAACCCCATAACCTTGGATAAACCATCTGATCTTCTGGAGTCTAGTTCCCCCATTTTAAAAATGAGAATATTCATACAATGGAGTTTTGTGTGGAAGGCAGGAATGTATTCAGTTGTTTAGCATGCCTAATTACACCCACTCTATTTATTCATTCTCGATTCTGAAGACCATTGTGTCTGAAGTTATCATTTAAGAGCCTTGGTAAGATGTCTTTGTATATAAATTACTTGAAATTAGGTGCAGCCTGATGCCCATGGGCTCACCACAGTGATGCCCACAATCAGGTAGAGCCATAGTTCTGCCTTCATACCTACTCCCCGGTAGAGAAAGGAGAATCCTACCCTCCAAATCCTAGTGTCTACACACTCGCATAGAGCTTTCTCTCCAGCACTGGATAATGGGGAAGTTATGGGACTTAAAGTCATTGGCCAATTTCTTAAAACTTCTGAGTCTTTCACATGTAAAATGATATTCCCTCCATAGGATTATTGTTGAAGATCAATATGCTATTCAATGAAAGTTTTACTTCCAGTAGAGAGATAAAGAAGAGTATGTCCAGATAAGGACCTTCTGAAAACAGTTAAATGGTGTTGGGGGCCTCCAGAGTTTTGGCCGCCTCAGGCAAGGTTATATCGCTCTCCAGGGAGCAACCAAAAACAAGATTTACATCTGGAGGCTAGGAGAGTGCATTTCCTGGTCCGGGATTCAGAGACAGTCATACTGAGCCAGACGAAAAAAGCCAAAATGAACAAAAGATCAAACCGCATTTTGGATTATGCAGCACTAAGCATTGCAGACGCAAGTCTGGGCGCTTCTTTTTGATGCTGTGTCCAGAGTTTCAGTTTCGGTTTCCCCTTTCTCTAATATTCATTTGACTCTGTTACCTGGCAACCAACCTGGGTCAGTTCCCCGCCCCAAAACCTATATAAAGTATTATTTTCTGAATAGAAGGGGCTTGATCAGAAACCGTGTGTTGTGTCCTTACTCTCTGTGCTCCCCCTTCCTGCCCTTTCTCTCCCTCCCTCAGGAATGAACCCGCAAGGATTTTCCGATTTTCCGCCCTGCTGGCCAGGGCGGACCCGACAATTGGCGCCTCAACGTGCGGCTGAGTGAGGGAGCAGGACAAAATGGCAAATACAAGTCCCTCTTCTCAACTTTCCTAGCCACATTGGAGTTGATGAGTTTCTATGGCAATAGGGAGTTGAGAAAGTTCACTACAGAAGGGGCCAGCATTCCAGATCCCTATGTAGTACAGAAGGGGCAGAAACAGGACATCAGAGGCCAAGCCAGAAACTCAGACAAAACGTGGAGCCCTGGGAATCCCAATTTAGTAGACAGGAGGTGAGTTCCAGAAATCTCCATGTACCCAGGCTTCCCAGCTGACTGATACACAGGTGTGGGAACTATAGACCAGCAGTTTCTCAACGTGTGGCCGTCTGACCAACATCAGCATCACATGTGAACTTAATAGAAACACCAGTTCTCAGGCTCCATCTCAGACCTCTTCAATCAGAGATTCTGGAGGTGAGACCCAGCAATTTGTGTTTTTTAAAGCTCTCCAGTTAATTCCAATGCACGTCCAAGTTAGAAAACCAGTATTGCAGGCCAGTGACCATTAAGAACATTCCCAATACAGAAGGACTAACGCCAGAGTGGAACAAACAAGGGAACAGATTCCAGAAAGAAAAATCAGGGAGCACTACTGGGTCCAGGCCAAATGGCCATGGTCACATAGAATGACTGATCCAAAGAGACAGTAGGGTCTGGCTGCCCTTCCTCTACTTTTACTCTCTGGTTTCTTCTCATTTGGGTGAATAAGGTGGGCAGTTCTATCCTGGTGGTCAGAAACAGGTTGAGGTCCCTGGGCTTTGTGTTTTTATTTCGAATTTCAGTCTAGCTTAGCACATTGTTTGAAACTGGCTGCCAACCCCAGAGTACAAGACACCAAATACTGGTCTAAAATGCATTAGGGGGGTCCTGGGTCACTCAGTCAGTTGACCATCCAATTTTATTTCAGCTCCGGTCATGAGCTCATGATTGTGGGATCAAGCCCCAAGTGGGGCTCTCTGTTGGACATGGAGCCTACTTAAGGTGCTCTTTCCCTCTCCCTCTCCCTTTTCCTCTGCCCCTCTTCCCTGCTTGTGAACAGTCTCTCTTAAAAAAAAAAAATGTATTAGACTATGATAAACTTTAAAGAGGCACTGGGGGAGAAAAAAAAAAAAAGACCAGAAGAAAACATGCCAAGTTAGAGACGAAAGGGTGGGCTAATCTTAAAATCACAGTGCTGTTTTGTCTGGGTTCCTAATCCTAACCTCTCCTTCCAGCACACTTATGAGGAGGAAATGGGCTAGGGTCCCAGTGTGGGAAGCAGAAAGCATTGCAGGTATGGCCATTGGCCCAATGAAAGAAGGACAGGACACTTTCCCAAACTGAGGTCCAGGAGATGTAACAGGTGTATTGTGGCCAAAAAAATAAAAGGAAGGGGTAGTGGTCAAAAATGTCTGGAAAATTTCTTTCAACAGCTCTCGCCTGGAAATTCACATTGCATGTTGGTATGCAATTAGTTCACATTGCACATTTGTTAAAGGTGCTGAGAACTCCGGTAATAAGGGAACCTCACTTCATTTGCTCCAGTATTTCCCATCTTTATTGGGCACAGACCCCTCCTCCTTGGAAGCATCACCTGGAAGAGTGTTCTGCAGAAGGTCAGCTTGGAAAACACAGCACTAGGAGAATTGTCTGAGGGGACTTCCTTGCCATCCACCTCCTGGTTCCTCTACTGCAATCCACCAGCCCGCTTGCCTTTCCCCCATGGATTCAGACCAACCTAAACAATTAGACCTAGTTCCATCTTGAACAGGAAGTCTAAAAACAGCCTCTGCTTTATGCAACCCTATTAAGTGTCAGGCTCTATTCTTGGTATTCTTGGTCTCTTGCCTAGGCACATTTATTTTTCATCCAGACTGTTGCCAGACCTGTGTCCTTGACATTCTTCCTCCAGAATTGTGGGCTGGGGTTCTTAAAACCCAGTCACTAGCCTGACCTGCCTCCTGCCCCTGGCTCTTCGAGACCTGAGCCCAGCCTGCTGGGTGGCACACCCTCGCCTATTGCTCCTCTCATCGGCTATCTCTGGGCATGACCTCAGATGTTCTGGTTCCCAGTATCTGTGCCCTTTCCTCTAGAAGCATTCCTGCCCCTCCCCTGGGTGTTCCATGTTCTATTCCCACTCAGATGCGAACTCAGCAATCAGAGAACTTTGCTGATAATTTTCAGGCGTTTTTCCTCAAGCATGGTGTGTTTTGTTAATAAGGAATGACAGTTGCTGTTAACACATCTGCCAGGGCTCAGACTGAGCGTCCCATCTGAACTCCACTGGATAGCGACAGTGTATCCAAGTCAGGTGACCACAGCATGCGCAGATAACCCGAAGAGCACCAGAATTGGGAGCAGTTTGCATTAGGGACCTACATCTGGGAACTTAAACAAGTCCTTGACCTCTTTGAGCCTCTGTTCTCCCATCTATAAAATGAGAATAATAATACCTGTCCTGCCTACCTTAAAAGGGGGCATGAGGAGGATGGAGAGGAAATAAAATACTACGGGCCCTTTGAAAGTGTACATTGCCATAACAACGCAACACATTTATCATCAGTATTTTATGACTTAGCGTCTTTCTTCCCACATCACAGACTCGGGACAGGGTGGGGTAAGGGTTTGTGTTGTTTTTTTCCTTTTCTCTTTAAGGATACAAATCTTTCAAAGGTTGACTCTACAAACTTAAGTTATGAAGGGATGGGGACATTGCTGACCACTTCCCCCAGCCACCCCACTGAATTAAGAGTTTAAGTGAAGGGACCCATTCAGCCTGTCGCTTTGGCACAGAAGCATAGCCATAAACCTGAGGGGCTGGCAAGGGAGATCGAGTCCCCTCTTTGGCTAGATAAGCACTGTGCCCAGGGTAGGATGAATCTTCCCTTCTCCACAGAGCAGGCTCTCCCCACCAGAATAAAAGCCACAGGCCTATTGATGAAATGGAAATAGGAGGAGGATGTGGGACCCATTGGAGGAGACATGGTAACAGTGGGTGACAATTGCTCTGGAATTGGAGGACATAAAGCCCTAGCCTTACCCCTTACTAGGGGACCTCAGACATAAAACTGGCCCTTCCATTTCTAACTGGAAAGAATGGCACCTGCTCCATAGGTTGACAGGGCAGCAGGTAAAAGCCACCAGTGCACCATGGGAAGGCAAACTAGAAGTGGGGTCATGACACTGATGGGGCAGCAGTGGTAGTAGAATAGTGGTGGAGACAGAGGGGATGGTAGTTGTGTACAGCTGAACTGGACTCTGGAAGGGAATAACGGGGTCTGTCTGAAATCACCAGAAGCCATGTCTAAGCTAGAAAAAGAACCATGCACCTCCAAGGATCCAGACCACAGCAAAGACCCCTAACAAAATGGCCCTTGGTCTCCCATGCCCGTGGATCTTAGGGACCACCTTTCTAGAGTCCAGGAAGGCTTTGGTCACCAGGGGCACTCAGTGGAGGCACAAACCCCTCAGCTATGGGGATGACCCAGGGTGCCAGCAGGGGGAGGGGCAGAAATGCCTCTTTCTGTGTGGTTCTGGATCACTGGACCACAGAGCTCAACAGACTGCAGACAAGGCTGGCAACTAAATCCTTTTTGGGCTCCAACCTATAATCTTCTGCTTTCTGGGGAAGCAGGCTTCAGCCATTCTAACAACCCTCGAGTGAGGCCCATGCGAGAGCCATTACTTCTGACCTCAGGGGAATGCCAGATGAGGAAAGGAGGACTGGCCAGCTCTTAGGAAAAATGAAGAGCTCTGCTGCTCCAAATGTGGCTACAGGACCAGCAGCATCTGGGGGCTGGTTAGAAATGCAGGCTCCCAGGCCCTACCCCACCCCATACCTACTGAATCAGAGGTAACATATTTGAGCAATGTATTTGGGGGTATCAACAGGGCTGCATTCCTTCTGCAGGCTCCGTGGGAAAAATTCCTTTCCTTGCCTTTTCCAGTTTTAAAGACCACCTAAATTCCTTGGTTCTAGACTCCTTGCTCTACCTTCAAAGACAGAACATTCAAGAAAATTTAAGAGCATGAATACAGTGAGCTGCATCTGGACTTACAGTCTTTCAGTCTCTGGTGTTGTCTTTCACAGTATTAAATATTCATTCCTGTTCATTCAGTAGATATTCAGCACCTCTTGCCAGGCATTGTGCTAGACTCAGGGGATAATCTGGCACAGTCTAGGTCCCAAAGAGCTCTGGAACAGTGTATGTTCCAAAGAAATGGAAGCCAAGGCCATGGTCATAGCCAGTCTTCTGGGGCAGATGCTTCCCTGGCTGCATTCAAGGAGATGCCCAGAGGTACCTTCCCCTGTAGATGCCTCTCCCCTTGCTGTTGACGGCAGAGTACCATGAGCAGTTATGACTGAAGGTGCTAGAATTAGTACCTTGCATACTGTAAGGATATACTGTACATACATAGAACTGAATTGCTCAGCTGTGGCTAATGACTTGCCTTCCCCTCCTCCCTTCTTTCTCTACCATGGTCCTATCCTTTAATCTTTCCTACCATTTTTTCCCTAGGTCTTCCAAAAAACTCCATGTACATTTTGCCAGTGTACATAGCAAAAAGAACTAGGGAATTCAACTGCTCGCAAGAGTTTGTTTTAAGCTAGAATGACAAACACACATCATCTACCCCTGACGCTCAGCACTTAGAAACATCTATAGCTTTGTAACACGATTCCTCCTTTTGAAGACTCTGGCTCAGATGCATAGTTGGGGCAAGGCAATCACCCGCCCACAGGCGCCAGGACGCCTCCGGCAGCCCCACTCCCCAAAGATTAAATGCAGCTGTAACGCTCCAACGACATGCCAGGCAGCCCAGCAGCTGGAGGAGATTTTGAAGGTCCGAGGGACCTCCCCTTTTCTGCTATTAGCAACAAACACAGCTCAAACTCCAGGGGGAACAGAGGGAGCAAGAATCACTCAGGGCTCTTTGAAGCAGTATAATCCAAACTCACAGCCTAGGCTAGGCGGCAGGGATTTTAGAAACGCTTTCCTACAGAAGAGAATAAACCACTGGGTTGTTCCAAAGTGGTGGCCCAGAAGAGATGGCTTGTCCGAGAGCCTATCACACCCCACCCTGGTCCTCCCCAGCGCGCACCCAGAGCGAGGCTTCTGTCCACAATGTTGTGGAGGAGGCGCAGACTCCAACCTCCCTGGTGATTGTGATGGATATTAAGTGACTCCCTCTGGAGAGCACTGAACTTGATCTCTAGGATGGAATGTCTGGCATAGAGTCCGCCTCACTAAAAGGAAAAGGAAAATGGCCTCTGGGTTTCCAAGTAAAAAAAATATAGACAAACTCCCTCTCCCCAAGTCCTTGTTTACCAAAAAGCTGACGTAGATGAGCTCATGTGTGTTTACCTAAGGCACTTGGGTTTTCAAAATACAGAGGAGCTGGAGGACTCGGGGGCGTGCACAGGCTGGGAGCAGGGAGGAGAGAGAGGGAGCCAGCATTGCTTCAGAGGCTCTGTGAAAAGGTAGGTGCCCCACCTCCTCCATCCTCATGCCTGCAAAGACGTGTATGAGGAAGACGATGGAACCCATTTCGAGATGGGGAAACCCGAGCTCAGCGAGAACCTGGAACACCCGCATTCATACAGCCACACCAGGATTCAGAGCCTGCTTGGCCGGACTCTGAATGCTTTTCCCCTACAACCCACTGTGTTCAGAAAGCCAACAGAAACTCCAGAAACCTCCCTCAGGGAGGGCCAAGGAGGAACCAGACAGGTGGACCAATGACTTATAATTAAAGCTTGGAAAATCCATGAGGTCTTGGGGAAACTCAGAACTCCCACCACGTTTGCAGGCAGTGGAGTTAGGGCTCAGGCGTCGGGCGTCCTGCCTCCTGAAGGCCCTGACACCTCCCATCGGCAGGGGCCGATCCTGGCAGGGGGCCACCTCTCCTCCACCAGCCTTGGGGCTGCCCTTCCAGCTGCATCTGCTGCAACAGAAACCCACATGACCCCGCGCCGCCCCCCCCCCCCGCCCCCGCCTCCTTCAAGCCACCCAGTCACCACCCTCGTCTTACAAGGCTTTCATTTCTAGCCCTGGAGCCCCTGTCTACACAGCTGTCCTAGATGTAAAGCCTTGCCCTTGCCTCACCCAGTTCCAAACCTGATGGATTTCCAGGTAGCCACCCACCTACTTTTGCTTCTCACCAACACGGAAACTCCTCTTTGTGTGTCCCACACTTGGGCTCTAATAAACCTTCAATGCTTGTCAAATGCAGTTACTAATGTGGACTCAGCAAGTTTTCGGCCACCTCCCTCAGAATCCTGCTCCACAATCCTGCTCTCCTCCCCACCGGTGCCCCCCCTCCGCCACCAGGTCTCGGCATGCTGCCCAGTCCAGCTCACCTGAGCCGGAACCACCCACAGGTGCAGCAGACACCATTAGTGAGGTGACCACAAGGACTAAGGCGTGATTTAGCACGGATGTGTAAGTCATGTAGGACAGAACTTTCGTGTCCAACAGTCAACAGTTATGGGATTTAATCACAGCACTGGAACAATGAATGATTTTTCACCAATAGCTTTCAATGAAATGATTTATTGATTTTAGCATGACATCTAACTGGGGCACCCCAGGCCCCGAACACATGTCAGATGGACATCCTGCTTCTCTTCTCATCACTGGAATGACAAAGCCTGGACAGAGGTGCAAAACGAAAGTCTGAAAGCCCAAACAGACAGTGCCAAGGGAGGGGATGCCCCACTTTGCCATTGCAGGGAGCTGGGGAAAGAGGGGTGATGGGAAGCATAAGAGGTGCCAGACATTCTGTGAAATGCGGGAACTCAAGTTACTCACTGACTGGCGTTCGCTCAGGCAAGGCGGCTACCAGGGACACTACCGAGTACCAGGGCAGGGAACAGAACATGGACAGCCCAGACTCTGGCCTACACTCAACAGCCCAAGTGTAAGCTGGCGGAGAGACCAGCCTCCGCTCTGGCCCGGCCTGCACGTTAGGCCTTGGCCTGCCTCACAGGGCCTGGCCGTCCCAACTGGCTGCTCTCCCCTCCTCCGCAGCCCCCCCCCCCCGCAGTTCCTTTACCTGTTGCCCCTTGATGGCCATGGCTCCTTCTTTGGGATAGGCCTTCTCCCAGGAATCAGCCTGCAGCAGGACACCCTGGTGCCTCTTCAAAGCCGACACCACAGACAGGCCAGGACACGCCTCACCAGCCTCCCCACGACTCCCCCCTACAACCCAGAGAGAGGGCCAGTGCTTGCTTACTGGCCTTTTCAACTCTCACCTGAGCCGCCTTTCACAGAATCACCTGGAGAGCTTGTTAACTCACAGACTGCTGGGATCCAGTTTAATTTAATTACTGAGCCTGGAAGGGGTCTAAGAATTTGCCTTTCTAGCAAGTTCCCAAGTGATGCTGATGCTGTTGGCCCCAGGACCGACTCTGGAGAACACCTGTGCCAGAGGAGGCCTGAGTGTTCAGAATCAGTGCAAGGCACAGCCAGCACTCACCCATCCTACAAATCCTGCCTGTCCTGAGCCCAAGATGGAACTAGACAGGAAAATACATAAACTGTCCTGTACTCCTGTCCAGTACAAGGCACTGTCTGCCCCACACAGAGATCTGACTCTAATAGTGTCCCTGAGGTCCTGCTTTGGGGCAATCAACAATTAGATGAGACCTTTATGGCACTTTAAGAACACACCATGTGAGATGTGCCCCAAGACAAATGTCTCTTTTGTGTGTGTGTGTGTGTGTGTGTGTGTGTGTGTGTGTGTGTGTGTGTGTTTGGATTGATTATTTTACTTTAAATTCCACTATAGTTAACATGCAGTGTTATATTAGTTTCAGGTGTCCAATGTAGTGTTTCAATGTTTCCACACATCACCCAGTGCTCATCACAAGTGCACTTCTTAATCCCCATCACCTATTCCACCCATCCCCCACCTTCCCCCACCTGGGAGGTTTGTTCTCTAAGAGCGCATTTCTCTCTCTCTTTCTCTGTCTCTCCTTTGCTCGTTTTCGTATCTTTCTTTCTTAAATTCCACATATAAGTGGAGTTATTCTGACCAATTTATTTCGCTTAGCATCATACTCTTTAGTTCCATCCATGTCGTTGAAAATGGCAAGATCTCATATATGAAAAACCGTCAGCTAACATTATCCTCAATGGGGGAAAATGAGAGCTTTTCCTCTAAGTTCAGGAACAAGACAGGAATGTTCACTCTGACCACTTGTATTCACCACAGTACAGGAAGTCCTGGCCATGGCAATCAGATGACAACAAGAAAAAAAAAGCATCCAAATTAGTAAGGAAAAAATACAACTTTCACTATGTACAGACAACATGACACTCTGAAAATCAGAAAGACCACCAGGAAACTACTAGAACTGATCAATGAATTCGGTAAAGTCACAGGATACAAAATCAATGTGCAGACATCTGTTGCACTTCTATACTCTAATAATGAAACAGCAGAAAGAGAAATTAAGAAAACAGTCTCTTTTGGGGGCATCTCTGGGAGGCTCAGTCAGTTAAGCGGACAATGTCATCTCAGGTCATGATCTCACAGTTTGTGAGTTCAGGTCCCACATCAGGCTCTGTGCTGACAGCTTACAGCCTGGAGCCTGCTTTGGATTCTGTGTCTCCCTTTCTTTGCCCCTCCCCCGGTCATGCACTCGCTTGCTTGCTCTCTCTCTCAAAAATAAATAAACGTTAAAAAAATTTAATAAAAATTTTTTAAAAAGAAAACAATTCCATTTATAATTGCACCAAAAATAATACACAGGAATAAACCTAACCACGGAGGTGAAAGACGTGTACTCTGGAAACTATAAACCATGTTTGCAAGACAGACTTAATGAAATCCAGGCAGCCATGGAGTCCAGGTTCTTAGCCTCCCTTGTATTTACAATGCTGGGAAGTGACAGGGGCCAGGCAGCACCCCCACCCCAGCCACCATCCCCCCACCCCGGGAAGGCATTCTCTTTGGGTTCCTCCTTGGGCCCCTCCTGAGCGGCTCCTTCTGGCTGAAGTGCCCCTCAGTATTTCATTCATTTACAAACCATGGCATTTCCTGCACTGGAGGTCATGTGATTCTGCAGCCTTCCCACATCTGGGGAAGAGAACACTGGGCTGGAAGTGAAGGAATACAAGTCCCTAACTGGATAGGTGACCTCAATCGGTGTCTCAGCATCACTGAGTCTGTTGCTTCTTCTGTTAAGGAGAAACAAAAAAATCTGTCCTCATTCATAAGATGATCACAAATGGCATGATGATGTAGTGTGACATTATTTTATGATGTTGTTCATTAGCATTTGCTGTTACCTTTTCTTTTTTTTTTAATTTTTATTGTCAAATTGGTTTCCATACAACACCCAGTGCTCTTCCCCACAAGTGCCCTCCTCCACCACCACCACCTCTTTTCCCCCCTCCCCCTTTCCCTTCAACCCTCAGTTCATTTTCACCATTCAATAGTGTCTCAAGTTTTGTGTCCCTCTCTCTCCCCAACTCTGTTTCCCTCTTCCCCTCCCCCTGGTCCTCCATTAGGTTTCTCTTGTTTTCTGCTGTTACCTTTTCTAGGACAGGATCATTTACCTGCAAACAGCTGTCCCCCTGCTCTGGGACACTTTCCTGAGCCTCTCTTTCCTCCTCTATTTTTCTCCCCTGGTAGCTGTATTCATTGAACACTTGTTGAGTCCCTTCTCCTTGCCAAACACTGCACCAAATACCACAGTCCAACAACAAAGCAGACAAGGTACTCAGCCTTAAAGAACTCTCAGTCTAGTGGGAGTGATGGCAAGTGTCAAGTAATCCCGCTCGAGCAGGACGTGTTGACAGGAATGTACGGAGGGCACTCGGAAGCAGACGTGAGGTCTGTGGCAGTCCATTCTTGCTCAGTTATTTAGTCGTCCATCTTCCTTAGGAACAGAACTCCCAATTTCTAGTTTGATATAAGGCCACACAGAATAAAGATTATGCATATTTTCCATCCTCCTGGACAGTTAGATGTGACCATGTGACTAAGTTCTAGCTAATGGGATGTAATTGGAAATGGTATAAGGATACTTCTAGAAAACCTCCTTAAATGGCAACTGGCATGGAGAACCTGGGTGGCTCAGCCGGTTAAGTGTCCTACTTCGGCTCAGGTCACCATCTCACGGTTCGTGGGTTCAAGCCCCGGGTTGGGCTCTGTGCCGACAGCTCAGAGCCTGGAGCCTGCTTCTCCCTCTCTCTCTGCCCCTCCTCTGCTCCCACTCTATCTCTCTCTAAAATAAATAAACATTAAAAAATTTTTTAAAAATACAGCAATTGGCATTTGCCCTTACCCCTGCCTCTATCTTGTTGCCTGGAATGCAGATATGATGGCTGGAACCCCAGCTGCATCTTAAACCATGAGGATAGGGCTGTTCCTGGGATGACAGAGCAGTGAACTCTAAGGGGTCTGCATCTCTGACAGCTTTGTATGCCAGTCTCAGGCTGCCCATCTCCAGAGTTTATTCACATGAGAGAAAATAAACTTCTATCTCACTTTAAGCCATTATTATTTTGGGTTTTCTGACACATACAACCGAGCCTAAGTGCAATGATTTCAAAGCCAGATCATGAGTGCCCTCAGGACTTTGGTCTTCATTATATGGAAAATAAGGAGCTATAGGCAGTTTACTGTGGAGCAACATGATATGGAGAAATAGAGGAAGAAGCAATAGAAACAACCCAAGATGTAAGGAGACTGTTAAAACTTATTTCTATCAATAGAAATGAGGAGCTCTGATTTGAAGAAAAGGCAGATGAGCATGGTGTTAGACATGCGGATTTTGAGTTGTCTGCAATGATGGGAAAACCCAAAAGGGAGCTAGAGAGATAGAAGCGAATCTTGAGAGAAAGGTAAGGCCTGAAGCTACAGGTTTGGAATCACTCATGTTCAAGTAATAGCTGAGATGCTACAGCAGAGACAAACTTCGAGGACTATAGATTCAGAAATGTCTCCGGAACTTTCCTGGTGGGTTCTGAAACTGACCTCCTTTATCCAGAGGGCAGGGGGAGAGCAAAGAAAGAGGCCACTCCATGTTGCTTGGTGGCAATTCTAGTAACAGCGAAGAGAACTTACATACAAGGCTTATCTTGGGCAGCAGCAAAATGAGGCTCTAACTGGGCTCAGTCACGTTTACCATGCAGGTGTTTTCAACACCACGCCCCCATGTCAAGGTTGCGTCCTTGGAGCAGGCTCTGGGGGTGGGAGAGGCAAGTGGAATCCACATTCCAAGGACAGGGGAAGGGGGAAGGAGCCTCCAGGCGCCCGGGTCCAACTCATGGATCAGTCGGCGGTCACGTTTTCTTGATAATGTTCCCCAACAAGGACATCACGCTAAGTGAGTTAAGCCAGTCACGAAAGGATAAAAACTATCTGGTCCTACATATATGAAGGGACCTAAAGTAGTCAAATTCATAGAAACTGAAATTAGACTAGTGGTTGCAGGGCTGGGGGGGAGGGGAGAATGGGGAGTTGGTATTTAACGGGGACAGTTTCCGTTTTATGAGATGAGTAAGTTCTGTAGACGAATGGTGGAGACAGCTGTGCAGCAATTGGAATGTTCCCAGTACCACTGCCCTGTGCGCATGAACGCGAGCATAAATACAGGAGGGAGGGGCAGAAATATCTGGTAACTTCTGAGGTAATAGCTGAGGGGCACCTGGGTGGCTCAGTCGGTTAAGCGTCAGACTCTTGATTTTGCTTCAGATCTTACGTTACATGAGATTGAGCCCCGCACAGGGCTCTGCGCTGACAGCACGGAGCCTGCGTGGGATTTTCTCTCCCTCTCTCTCTGCCCCTCCCCTGCTCACCCTCTCTCTCTCAAAATAAATAAACATTTGTTTTTTAAAAAAAGCAATAGCTGAAACCCCAAAAGTAGGTGAGGTTTTCTAAGAGGAAAATGTGAGCCAGAAGGGCTCACCTGTGAGGAACAGAGGAAGAAGCCAGTTTAAAAAAAGAGAGACGGTTGGCATGGGAGGTGGGGAGAGAAAAAGGAAAGACTTTATGTCACAAAAGGGAAAGAAGGGGAGAATTGGCAACATGATCAGGACTTCTGGAGAGAGGCAGTGCTGGAAAGAGACTGTTCAACAAAGTCTAGCTAGATTACTATTATTTTCTTAATGTTTATTTATTTTTAAGAGAGAGAGAGAGAGAGAGTCATGGAGGGTCAGAGAGAGAGGGAGGCACAGAATCTGAAACAGGCTCCAGGCTCCAAGCTGTCAGCACAGAGCTCTACGAGGGGTTCAAACCCACTGACCGAGAGATCATGACCTGAGCCCACGTCGGACACATAACCAACTGAGCCACCCAGGCGCCTCATAGCTGGATTATTTTGATAACAAAGGAGTCTCTGCATTAGCACTGAGTTCAAGACCAAGTGCAGGTGCTGACCATCTAACCTGGATTTTTCAAAGCTGCTTGAAGGCAATGTCACGTACCACAAGCCCAGGCCTGCACAGACACCAACGGCGGCCCTATTCCAGTTGTAACCGTTTCAAAGTAAAAGGCTGCCTGCATGCAGTACAGCGGAGAATGCATCAAATCAGAAGGCAGCTTCTGGGCTCCTGTGGAAACTCAGAAATGCAGAGTAAAAAGTGCCGACAGCATGCTACAGGGGATTGCCGCGGAGAAAGGAGATAAACGGTCCCAGAGAGAAGAGAATTCTAGAAAAGAAGTTTCACTGTGTCAAAACTGCTCCCCTCTACTTTGAGTCAGGGCGGGAGGTAACCTTTAACACTCGATTCATCTGCGGTCACTTCAAGAACAAGGAGCACCTGGGTGGCTCAGTCGGTTAAGCCTCCAGCTTCAGCTCAGGGCATGATCTCACGGTTCGTGAGTTTGAGCCCCACATCAGGCTCTCTGCTGCCAGTAGGGAATTTGCTTCTGATCCTCTGTCCGCCCCCTCTCTCTCTGTACCTCCCCCACTTGTGTTCTGTCACTAAAAAGAGAAAAGAAAGAAGAAAAGAAGTATCTGAGGCACATGAAGAAAAGCAAAACAAAACAAAAACCCTTAGCTTAATGTCTGGGAATGGAATTCCTCATGGTGAGGGAGGGACATTTTCCATAGGAAAGTACATTTATAAGCCCTCAGGTGGCAGCTGTGACTGGAGGCGTAGGTTGGCAGAAGACAGGCCAACAAAAGCTACCAGAGGACAGGTAGGACCACAGAATCACCAGAGAACTTCTTTGTTGTTGTTCTTGTTTTTCAATGCTTTTTATTTATTTTTGAGAGACAAAGAGAAACAGTGCAATCAGGGAAGGCTTAGAGAGAGAGGGAGACACAGAATCTGAAGCAGGCTCCAGGCTCTGAGCTAGCAGTCAGCACAGAGCCCAACGCAGGGCTCGAACCCACAACCGTGAGATCATGACCTGAGCCGAAGCCGGATGCTTAACCTACTAAGCCACCCAGGTGCCCCACCAGAGAACTTCTAAGAATCAAGGGTTCTCCTAGTCCACAGTTTGCTACTCTGTAAAGAAAAGGCACCCCCTCCTGTCTCCTCACACTTGATTAAAGTAGGGAGATTTGGATAAAAAGTGAGGTGTGGTGGATGGATTCCATATTGGCACATCAGGATAGCGATAAAGGGAAAGCCCCAAAGCCAGAGCAGAGAACAAGAACTCACTGGACACAGAAGGTCGGAACAGGGAGACCCAGGCAGCATCTGGAGCGAATCACCACAGAGGACTGGCTCCGGGAACAGCCATGAGGGGTTGTCATCATGGCCAATCAGTCTCTTTGGCAATAAGCCACTTGTGTCCTTATTCTGTCTGGATCTGTCTCCTTCAATCCTACGTAACAAGCAAGGATGAGGGAGCAGCTCGCAGTGTCATGGAAGACTGAGAGATTAAAGAAAAGGACAGCTCTGGAAAGGCCATCAGATTTGCAAAACTGCAAGTCACTGATGACACTAGAAAGAGGATGTTCAGCAGGAGCAGGGCCAGGGTCACTCCACGTATTGATGCAGGCTGCGCACTGCACAAAGACAGACCGTCTGCAGGGCACCACTCCCTTCCCGGGCACCACAGAGTGGGTGTTCACGACAGTCTTCCGGCCAAAGGAAGAAAATGTCTTGAGGAACGGGTCCCTCTTCTTAATGGGCACAAAGGTGGCTAATGGGCTAGCAGCAGCTTTAGTGGGGCCAGAGGCAGATGGCAAGAAAGTTGTGAATGAGTTGCTAGTGAAGAAGTGAAGGCCGTGTGGGGCGCCTGGGTGGCTCAGTCAGTTATGCATCTGACTCTTAGTTTCAGTTCCGGTCACGATCTCGAGGTTTGTGGGATCGAGCCCCATATCAGGCTCTGTGTTGATAGCATGGAGCCTGCTTGGGATTCTCCCTCTCTCTCTCTCTCTCTCTCTCTCTCTCTCTCTGTCCCTCCACTCCCCCTCTCTCTGTCCCCCCCTCTCAAAATAAACATAAAAAACAAAGAAATGAAAGCCATGCATTCAGAGCTCCTATACAGGAATGCCTGCTATTTATCTATTGCTGCCGAACAAATGACTCCAAAATTTAGCAGCTTTAAACAACAAACATTCTTATCTCATTGTTCTGTGAATCAGGTATCCAGGAGCAAGTTAGCTGAATGATTCTGGCTCAGCCTTGCTCGTAATGCTGCAGCAAAGCTGTCAGCTGGGGCTGAAGGACCCACTTCTAAGCTTCGTCCTGGGGAGGTTGTAGGCTTCCGTCCTCACAGCTGCTGGGCTCAGGGTCTCAGGCAGCCACGCCACATGGGCTTTCCCACAGAGCTGCTCATAGCATAGCAGTTTGCTTCCCCCAATGTAAATGATCCAAGAGAGAAGGAAAAGAGAGAGAAGAGATGGAGAGGGGAGAGAAAGAGAGGGAAAGGGAGGAACAGAAAAGGAAGGGAAGACAAGAGGAGAAAAGTGGATGTTCAATATAGAAGCCACGATGCTTTATAATCTAATCTCAGAAGTGACGTCCATCCCTTTTGCTGAATCCGATTCTTTCAACAGATGAATAAGGCCAGTCCTCAGGGCGCCTGTATGGCTCAGTCAGTTAAGCGTCTGACTCTTGATTTTGGCTCAGGTTATAATCTCATGGTTCATGGGATTGAGTCCCATGCTGGGCTCTGCACTGACAGTGCAAAGCCTGCCTGGAGGTTCTCTCTCTCCCACTCTCTCTGCCTCTCTCTCTCTCTCTCTCAAACTAAATTAAAAATAAATAAATTTTAAAAATAAATGAACTAGTCCTTATTCAAACTGAGGGGATTACGTAAGAGTATTAATACTGGGAGATGGAGATCCTTGGAGGCCGTCTTAGAGACTGCCTATCAGGATATACAGGCTCAACCACTATAGAGAAAGAAGGTAAACCTTTCTCTCACCCTGGGGGTAAAATCAATAAAAGACATACAGGATTTGGGAAAAGTTCCAAGCTCACTTTATGCAGGGACTAGAGTGTGCTCCAGTTAGTGACACGGTGGGTGAACTGAGCCGGGTGGCAGAAATGATTGCCACTGGCTGCCACTCAGCAGGGGCCTGGTCATCTGCCCTGTAGGCCTTTAGCTTTGGCACCCACACAAGCTGTCTGCCTCCACCTTGTGCAGGTGTGGAAGAAAGTTCATGAATGCCAACAAAGGCTTCTAATCCAGAGAAACAGCCCATGCAAAAATCTAAAAAGGCATTCAAAGAAAACAAAGCACCTCACAGGTCAGCTTTATTTCTGCTTTCTGTGTGGGCAGATCTGTTCTGAGGAAGTGTGGGTGAAGAAAATACTCCCCAGATCAGCCAGTAACAGCAGCACCTGGGTGCCACACCTCCCATCCCTGGGGCCGCTCAGGCCCCCCAGGTGTCTGGGCTTGAGAAGTTCTCTGTGAAGAGTTTCTCACCTCAGCCTGACTCACGCCCACCATGAGACTCTCCTTGCCTTCTTCTAAACTTCTGGAGCACAGAGAAGCACAGGAATAAAAGAGAGAGATTCTCAACTCAGAACATACTATTAGCCAACTCTTCTGGATCCTTTTGGAGGCTCCGGACATTTCTGAACCACTCTGGAATTGCTTTAATTCATAAATAAATATCAAGGGTCTGTTGGGATGGGTCAGCTCCAGGCCATGGGTTGCCTGAGATGAAGTGAGCCAAGAAGGGATAGAAGCAGAAAGTGGGCCAAGCTGGTAGGCATGGTGGCAGGAAGTTGTCATGCGTGAGATTACCATTGGGGGCCAGCTCCTCGGGGAAGGAGTTGCACAGTTACTGTGAACCCGAACATCAAAGTCAAGGGCAGAGACTGCTGCAAGATCAAAGGGAAGACATACATAAATAAGATAGAATCTGTGTAATGGAGTCAGGGTGAATGCCCAGCAGTTCCAAGTGAGCAGGGAAAACATCGATAGCTCCGGCCAGAGAGAAGAGGCCAAGAACCAGCAGCCATTCCTAAAAGTGGGAGCCAAGTCTGACTCGTTTCACATCCTATCCCCAATAACAGGCACAGAGATAAATTCAGGTGCTCAGGCCAAGCAGGAGAACACAGTGGTATCCATGAAGATACCCATAAATCAAGGTCTGGGGTCCAACATGGGCATCAGGAAACTAGCAGGAATAATACAGATCCAGAGGCTGGGGAAGGCGGCTCAGGATCCAGAACATGAGCCCATCCAAGTTGTGAATGCTGATTGCAAGGCATTCTCAGGATTAATTCTAAACTTAAGTAATTCTAGGATTAATCATTTGAAGCAGACTTTCTACTTCTGCTAGACTGAGGACCAGAACCACGTCTGTCTTGCTTATTGGGTATCCCCCGGTCTAGCACAAGGCCTTGTATGAAATAAGTGCTCTGTAAGAGTATGCTGAGGAAAGAACTTTTCCCAGAAAAAAAAATGGGGATCCTGCAGGGGATCCTGGGGCACATGTCTCGGACCCAAAAAGCATGGGTCAGTATAAAAGTATACTTTTTTTTTCCAAGTGAAAGGGAATCAGGGAACGTCAACTGAGCACAGATTTCAGAGTGAGAGTGAGCAATAAAATGCCAACCCGTCCAGTCCATGTTCTTCACCCTGTCTCTCCCGAGTCTCCTTCAAACAACAACAGCCATTCGCCTTTTCCAAGGCCTAATCTCCAGATTGTGGATATGTATAGGCAGAAACCAAGCTAGCAACTTCCACATGAGGCTGAAATGTTTCCGTATAGCTAGGGGTGGCCTTGAGCCAGTCACTTAACCCGTCTCTATCATGGCCTCAAATTATTACCCCAACTGTACTGGGCAGACGCTTTTCAGTTTGCTGTAGTCCCACTTTTTAGTTTTGCTTTTGTTGCCTTTGCTTTTGGTGTCAAACGCAAAAAGTCATTGCCAAGACTGACGTCAAGGAACTTACCCTCCGATGTTTTCTTTCCTAGGGGTTATAGTCTTACATTCAAGTTTTAATCCATTTTGAGTTGATTTGTGTGTAGAGTATAAGACACAGATCCAGTTTCATTCTTTTGCATGTGACTGTCCAGTTTTCTCAACACCATTTATTGAAGAAACTATCCTTTCCCCATTGTATAGTCTTGGCTCCTTTGTTGAAAATTAATTGACCATTATGCATGGGCTTATTTCTGAACTCTGTTCTATTCCACTGGTCTATGTGCCTGTTTTTTTATGCCAGTACTGTACTGTTTTAATTACTGTGGGTTTGAAATGTAGTTTGAAATTAGGAAGTGTGACACCTCCAGCTTTTACTCTTCTTTCTCAAGATTGCTTTGGGTAATTGGGAGCTTTCGTGGTTTCATACATATTTTAGGATTGCTTTTTCTATTTCTGTGAAAAATGTCACTGGAATTTTGATTAAAATTGCATTGAGGGGTACCTGTAAGGCTTACTTGGTTAAGCATTCCAACTTTGGCTCAGGTCATCATCTCACAGTTTGTGAGATCCAGTCCCCATCAAGTTCTGCACTAACAGCATGGAGCCTGCTTGGAATTATCTCTCCCTCTCTCTCTCTGCCCCTCCCCTGCTCTTTCTCTAAATAAATAAGCAAACAAATAAACTTAAAAAGATGGCATTAATCTATAGACTGCTTTGAGTCATATGGACATTTTAACAATATTAATTCTTCAGGTCTATGAACATAGAATAACTAAAGAAAACCATCAACAGAGTGAAAAGGCAACCTATAGTATAGGAAAAACGATTGCAAACCACAGAGCCGATGAAGGGTTAATATCCAAAGTATACAAGAAATTCACACAACTCAATAGCAAAAAAATCCCAACACAACTTAAAAATGGGGTGAGGATCTGAACACACAATTTTCCAAAGATGACATGTAAATGGCCAACAGGTGCATGAAAACGTGCTCAACATCATTAATCATCAAAGCAATGCAAATCAAAACCACAGCGAGATACCATCTCACACCTGTCAGAAGGGCTAGTATCAAAAACAAACAACAAACACTGCTTTGGATATAGAGAAAAGGGAATCCTTGTCCGCTGTTGGAAATGTCACCTGGTGCAGCCACTATGGAAAACAGTATGGAAGTTCTTCAAGAAATTAGAAATAGAAGTACCATATGATACCTACTTCCAGGTGTATTCCTAAAGGAAATGAAACTATTATCTCGAAGAAATATCCGCATCCTATGTTATTGCAACATTATTCACAATAGCCAAGTTATGGAAACAACCTAAGTGTCTGTCAGCTGATAAACAGATCAAGAAAAATGTGTTTATATGTACAGTGGAATACTATTCAGCCTTAAAAGAAAAGGAAATTATGTCATTTGCAACAACCTGGACAGACCTAGAGGGAATTATGCTGAGTGAAACAGAGCAGACAAAGACAAATACTGTATGGCATCACTTATGTGTGGGACCTAAAAAGAAAAAATTTTAAGTTGAACTCATAGAACAGGAGAGTAGAAAAGTAGTTGGCAGGGGTCGGGTGGGAGAAATAAGGAGAGTTTGGTGAAAGGGTAAAAATTTCTAGCTAGAAGATGAATAAGGTCTGAGGATCAGACTACAGGGCAACTGTAGTTGATAACACTATCCCGAACACCGAAATTTGCTGAGAGAGTAGAACTGAAATGTTCCTTAAAATAAATAAACAAACAAACAAATAAGTAAATACATGAGCTGATGGACGTGTTCATTAACTCAATGGCGAAAATCCTTTCACAGCGTATCTATCCATATATCAAATCCTCACGCCGTAACTTTAAATATCTTACAATTCTCATATTGCCAGTAAAGCTGAAAAACAAAACAAAAAACTCTTTCCTCATCCGCAGAAGGAAAGGGCACTAGACCGGAAAGAAGAGTCTGCGGTTCGCTCTCTTTTCTGATGCCCTGTGCTTCAACCCTCCTGGTCTGTGTTGAAGGAGGTACGAAAAAGGACTGCCCCACCAGGGACATGCGTGGTGGCTCCCCAGCCTCTAACGACAAGAGGAAGGGCCTAGAAGAAATGGCATCGACACACCCTCTCCATTCTGTTTCCATGGAGTTTGGTTCTCTGGGAACTCGCTGTCTGTGGAGGAAGGGAAGCATATTTCCTGTAGGCAGTTACTTATGCTTCCTTAGCCCCCTGGAGAGGAGGCGGCATGACAAAGCCGAAGGCTCACTGGCTTTGAAAACAGAGGAACTGGATGTGGGTGCTAAACCTGGCGTGTGAGCTTGGCAATTCACCCCACTCCATTTGCCCATCTGTAACGCACAGAAAACCTGCCCTGCCCACCTCGCAAGAAGACTGGGGGGAAAAGCCTCTCCAAAACAGTAAACGCTCAACAGGTGTGCAATATTGTTAGGACAGTCCAGTCAGAATGGCTGGCAGGATGTGAGAAAATGTGGAGGCAAATGGGCCACGGTCTGGAGACACAAAGGACTTCTTAAGTGTCTGCACATTCTAGAAAATTAAAATGAAAACTGCACTTTGTCAGTCTGCCTGGTAAGAGACGATGTGGCAAGGTTGTTGAACCGGTAAAACCGGAGGATCATTGTTCCAACTTTGCCATTTACTGGTGGGGTGACTATGTACACATCCCTTCACCTCCCTTGAGCCTCAGTTTTCTCCTCTATAAAATGGGTTAGGAGGCATCTGGGTGACTCTGTCAGTTGAGCGTCCAACTTCAGCTCAAGTCATGATCTCAGGGTTCGTGGATTCAAGTCCCGCATTGGGCTCACTGCTATCAGCACAGAGCCTGCTTTTTTTTTTTCTTAGATCCTCTGTCCCCCTCTACCGCTCACTCTCTCTCTCTCAAAAATAAAAAATAAAAATTTCTTTTTAAAAATGGGTATAATATTCTTGCCCTTGCAACTTCCCAAAGTTGTCACTCGATCAAAGAAGGTCACGTTCCTAAAAATGCAGCCCACTGTGGAGGCACACACACTCTGGGCCTCAGTGCCTCTGTGAGTGCTGGGTACTCAGCAGCGGCTCCTTGCCAAGCCGCTGAGATCCCGGCCTCCAGCACCAGAGTAGATGAAATAGCTTCTTGAGACGGTCTGTGGGCAACTATAAGGCTTCACTTGTCACTAAAACTTTCCTCCTGAGCCTGGAATCTTTCCCATCAGTATCTCTCTTGTGGGGTGCATTCAGTTAAGAGCTAACTCAGAGCACAAGGGTGTCCAGGCAAGGGGCAAGTAACAGCTGGAACCTCACCTCAACTCCACCCAACAGGTGTTGTGCCTGCGGGAAGTATTCTCGAATTCTCCTGTGCAATCTGCCACAGGGACCAGCGCAGACCTCACCTGGAGGTTAGGAAAACAAGTGATCATGGTTTAAATGACAGTTTGTTTAAATGGTTTAAGTAAACCGTTGTTCCCCAGAATGAGAGGTCACTCTTCCCCTGCCTCCCATTAGTAAATACAACTCTGGGAAGATCAAATGCCAACCAGTGAATTTCGCATGTGTGTCTGTGTAAACCTTAGTCCTTGAGGGTGTAAACCATAGTTCAGGAAAGGGCAGGAGGATGGAACCCATGCAGGAAGCCCAGCATTACCCCTGCGAGCTGAGAGGTGAGAGCAAATGCTGGATGCGGGACCAGAGCAGCGAGGTGCCCACCTGGGTTCTAGGGGGAAGAAGCAACGAAGGGAAGCTTCACCAACACAAACCTGCCTGATGTCGTGCTCTTGCTGAAAGTCAGTCCTTGCAGCTCAGGCTATGGGGAAATAACTACAGTGTGGGACACTACGTGAGGGGTCACTGCGCTCCACCTCTGACCTCTGAGCCCTCAGCCTTCCCCCAGAGTGCTCGGTAGAGCACTTTCTGTCCCCTCATTTTGGCAGCACGGTCAGACCCTGAGCACTGCTGGGTAGCTTCAGTCAAGAGGAATCAGCAGGTACAGCCACTCCAAGGTCAAAGTATCCACGTGGACTCTGGTGACTTCCGTGCCCCTCCTTTCTCTCCAGATGAGACACCTCTTTGTCTGAGGCTTGTGAATTTTCCGGGGAGTTCTGGGAACTGGATGCTGAGCAATAAACAGAGACAGTGAACATGCCACCAGGGGAGGGAAGGACGTTTTCCTTCAGGGACAGCAGCACAATAGCCCGGGGCGTAGCTTCCTATGAACCTTGGCAGTACAGCCTCACAGCCAAGGGCATGCTCACCTCGTGGCAAGAGGGCGGGTCTGCAGAGAGGCTGCTTCTCCAGCTTTCTAGACAATTCTAGACAAGCCGGTGAGAGACACAGAAAAGAGCTTATTTTTGGTAGAATGAAGGCTCTACCCTAACCTTGCCTTGGAGTCACCTTTGGAGTCAAGAAACTGACCCCCAGAGAGAAGGCAAAGGAAGAAGACACGTATAGGGAAACTACACATCCTCCCTGAACCCCTGGTTTTGAAGAATGGGGAATAAAGGGCTAGGCCTTGTTGGTCTGGATGACAGGCTGGAAGTGAACCCTTTACCGCCTTTTCAAAGTTTCCTTCAATTTTAAAGCAAAATTGGTCTGAAAACCAGAGTCAGCTCTTTTCAAGAACAGGTATTATGTTAATACAACAGGGCAGCTGATCCTTCCAGACCTATTTACAGCCTGCTCTCATTTCTCATACAACTATCTGTGCTTTTTGACATGCTTGGGCATCCACAGGGCATTAGGGAGAAGAAACATTCAGCTGTTTCATTCAGTTCTCCCAGTCATCTCATCGAAGGATTCTCTGGCTTTCTAATCGGGGCTCCCCTTTGGGCTCTCCAAACAGATCACCATGATGCAGGCCACCCCTAACATTTGTGGGGTGCAGCACAAAAGTTCAAATAAAGGACCATATACAGAGGTCTAATATTAGAAGTTGTAGATCAAGCTAACAAATAAAATATATTACACCATCCTGTCTTGACAAATACACATTTACCATGACTTAGAAGTCCGGTTCAAATGCAGAACTCTTTTTTTATTTTATTTTATTGTTTGTTTGTTGGTTGGTTGGTTGGTTGGTTTATATATAGAGAGAGATAGAGCACACTGCATGAGAGCAGGGGAGGGACAGAGAGAGAGAGGGAGACCAGATGGAGAATCCCAAGGAGGTTCCTCACTGTCAGCACAGAGCTCCTTGCAGGGCTCAACCTCAAGACTGTGAGATTATGACCTGAGGCAAAATCAAGAGTCAGAAGCTTAACTGATTGAGCCATCCAGGCGCCCCTCAAATGTAGAACTCTTTTATTTTCCTTAGATTTCTGCTCTACAGGGGCACCTGGATGGCTCAGTCAGTTAAGCATCTCACTCCAGCTCAGGTCATGGTCTTATGGATTGTGAGTTTGAACTCCGTATTCAACTCTGTGCTGACAGCCCAGAGCCTGGAACCTGCTTCAGATTCTGTGTCTCCCCCTCTCTCTGCCCCTTGTCCACTCACACTCTGTCTCTCTCTCTCTCTCTCAAAAATAAACATTTAAAAAATTTTTTAAAAAGAGAAGAATTCTGCTAGACAGAGAGAGCTGCACACAAATGCTCAGCCCTGGGCTCATGGATTCCTCTTTCTATCCCCACTCTCCATGCCCATATACCAAACCACATGTCCAAACTCCACCCAGGCACCTCACTAACAGCCACCCAATTTACCACTCTTTGAGCCTAGGGGTGCACAGACTGGCCCTACTGGCTTTGATCTCTGCCTTTGGTGGGATGGACCTGGAAAAGAGGCCTGAAGAAGACTGTAAGAGGCCAGTTGGTTAGGGAATTCTAGATTCCCTAAAGATTCTCTAGATATCCAGAGAATGCTCTAGAATTCTCTAGGTATACAGAGAATGACCTCGAAGAGAAGCAGAGACTCTAGGCATTCACATCTTCCTGGCATTAGGAACTCCTTACTCATAAAAAGAGGCATGGCTGGAAGAGGGTCATAGTGGAGGGTCCTCTAAAGTCCAGAGCGAAGAGTAGGAGAGGACATCTAAGGACATTACTGCATTGTTAAAATGCCCTTACTACCAAAGGCAATCTACAGATTCAATCAATTTCTATCAAAATTCCAATGGCATTTTTCACAGAAATAGGAAGATCAATTCTAAAATTTGTATGGAACCACAAAACAGCAAAAATAACAAAAAAACCAAAGAGCCAGAGCAATCTTGAGAAAGAAGAACAAAGCTGGAAGGCCTCATGCTCCCTGATTTTAAACTATATTGCAAAGCTATAGTAATTAAAACAGTATAGTATTGGCATAAAAACAGACACATAGAGAAATGGAACAGAATTGAGAGCCCAGACGTAAACCCACACATATATGGTCAGTTATTTTATGACAAAGGAGCCAAGAATAGACATGGGAAAAAGACAATCTTTTTAATAAATGGCATTGGGAAACCTGGACAGCAACATACAAAAGAATGAGCCTGGGCCACTTTCTTATACACAGAAGTTAACTCAAAATGGGTTAGACTTGAACACAAGACCTGTAATCATAAAACTTTTAGAAGAAAATATAGGCAGTAAACTCCTTGATATCAGTCTTGGTGATGAATTTTTAGATTTGACACCAAAAGCAAAAATCAACAAGTGAGACTACATCAAAACAAAAGCTTCTGTGCAGTAAAAGAAACCATCAAGAAAATGAAAAGGCAACCTGATGAATGGGAGAAAATATTTGTAAATTATATATTACATATGAGGGTAATGTTCAAAATATATAAAGAGCTCCTACAAGTGAATAGCAAAATAAAATTCAATTAAAAATGGGCAGAGGATCTGAATATACTTTTTTCAAAGGAGACATAAAGATGGCCAGCAGGGATATAAAAACATCACTAATCATCAGAAAAATGCAAATCTGGGGAGCCTGGGTGGCTCAGTTGGTTAGGCATCCAACTTCGGCTCAGGTCATGGTCTCACGGTTCATGGGTTCAAGTCCCACATCGGGGTCTGTGCTGGCAGCTAGCTCAGAGCCTGAAGCCTGCTTCAGATTCTGTATCTTCCTCTCTCTCTGACCCTCCCCTGCTCGCACTATCTCTCTCTGTCTCTCAAAAATTAAAAAAAAAAAGAAAAATGCAAATCAAAACTGCAATGAGAGATCACCTCACACTTCTCAGAATGGCTAGTATCAAAAAGACAAGAAATAACAAGTATTGATTGGCAAGAATGTGGAGAAAAGAGAACCCTTGTGCACTGTTGGTAGGAATGCAAATTGGTGCAGCCACTACTGAAAACAGTGTGGAGGTTCCTCAAAAATATAAACATAGAACTTCCATATGATCCAGCAACCCCACTTCTCAGTATTTATCTGAAGAAAGTAAAAACATTAGCTCAAAAACATACATGCATCCCATGTTCACTGCAGCATTATTTACAATAGCTAAGATATGGAAACAACGTAAGCGTCTATCAACAGACGAATGGATAAAGAAGATGTTATATATACACATACACGTATGTATACACAAACACACATATACACAGAGTGGAATAGTATTCAGGGATAATAAAGAAGGCAATCTTGCCACTTGTGACATGGAGGGACCATGAAGGTCTTATGTTAAGTGAAATAAATCAGACACAGAAAGTTAAATACCCTATGATCTCACCTATAAGTGGAATCTGAAAAAAGACAACAAAAACAAAAACAAGCTCAAAGAAACAGAGAACAGATTGATGGCTGCCAGAGGCAGGGATGTTAGGTGGGTGAAATGGGTGAAGAGAGTCAGAAGGTACAAACTTCCGGTCATAAAATAAGTCATGGAATGTAATGTACAGCATGGTGACTAGAGGAAATAACAGTGTCGCATACCTGAAGTTTCTATGAGAATAAATCTTAAAAGTTCTCATCACAAGGAAAAAAATATTCTATAATTACGTATGGTGACACATGCTAACAAGAGTGATTATGGTGATCATTTAGGAATATATGCAAATATCTAATCATTATGTTATACACCTGAACCAAATAGAATGTATGTCGATTATACATCAATTTAAAAAGAAGGGGGGTGCCGAAGTGCTCAGTCGGGTAAGTATCCAGCTCTTGATTTGGGCTCAGGTCATGATCTCACATGGGCTCTGTGCTGACAACGCAGAGCCTTCTTGGAATTCTCTCTCTCCCTCTCCCTCTGCCCCTCCCCGACTCACACTTGCCTTTTCTCTCTCTAAAATAGATAAATAAACTTTAAAAAAAATAGAAAGGAGGGCATTATTGTTATTATCCAGGAATTCAGAGTGCTCACCCAAGTCACTCCTCATATGAATTTAGGCAAACCACTTCATCCCTCGGGGGCCCAGTTTCTTCATTGGTAAAATGTGGGGGTTGAGTCAAGAACTTTTAAGTTCCTTTACAGAACTAAAATCCCATGATTCCACTCTAAAGTGAACTCCAATGACGTGGATGGAGTACCTTCCACGAGCACTCACTGCGCTGAGTGCTTCTGCACCCACGTCCTGTGTACTGCAGGATTCCGCCACTCCACACCCCCTTCCTAGCAGACCAGTGCTGTGCCCAGGCTGGAGGTCCCAAAGATGGCCATGGGGGAGCACCAAATACGACACAATGCATCCGAGAGAGCACACCCAAGATCCAAGCAGACACAGGTCCACCTGCAGCAGCAATCCTGAGGGGCAAGGCAGAGAGGTGGACACTTGGTAAGAGACCCAGGGGACAAGGGGTGGCTCCAGCCTGCTCTACAGGTGGGGAGGGGCTGCTCAGGGGTGCAGCTCAGACACTGCTTCCAGCTCACAAAAACCAGCTGAAAACTTGTGGGTCATATTTGCTCCTGAAGGAAAAGATCTGGGCCAGGCAAAGAGCAGTGGGAAAGAGTGGGGAAAGGGAAGCTAAAACTTTGAAGGAGGCATAAAGGCTGATTCCATAATCCTGTGTGAAGACCGAGGGAGGCCTGCAGGTGTTTGGGAATGAGACTTCTCAGCCCTTTTTTTTTTGTTTCCCTCGGTTTCTCTAGCCCTTCACAGCTCCCCTGGTGCGAAAGTACGTCTTCTGAAGGCCCCTGTTTTTTTTTTTTCTTTTACACAAAAACATAATTTTATGTAATCAGATTATCATAAGGCTTTCATTTCATTTCACTTACTCTTTTGTTTCTTCTTTTGGTCCCTACTCTCTCCTTCCCCCCCATATTCCCCTCTCCTGCTCCGACCACTTGAATCGATATAAACATTAACAAGTATAAACCCCCCCTTAACTGGTGTAGTCTTTTTAAAAAATAATTTAGGGTCAAATTGGTTTCCACACAAACCTAGTGCTCATCCCAACAAGTGCCCTCTTCAATGCCCATCACCCACTTTCCCCTCTCCCCCATCCTCCATCAACTCTGTTTGTTCTCAGTATTTAAGAGTCTCTTATGGTTTGCCTCCCTCCCTCTCTGTAACTTTTTATTTCCCCTTCCCCTTCCCCATGGTCTTCCATTAAGTTTCTCAAGACCCACATATGAGTGAAAACATATGGTATCAGTCTTTCTCTGACTAACTTATTTCACTTAGCATAATACCCTTCAGTTCTATCCATGTTGCTGCAAATGGCCAGATTTCATTCTTCTTCATTGCCATGTAGTACTCCATTGTATATATATATATATATACCACATCTTCTTGATCCATTCATCAGGTGATGGACATTTAGACTCTTTCCATGTTTTGGCTATTGTTGACAGTGCTGCTATGAACATTGGGGTACATGTGCCCCTCTGCATCAGCACTCCTGGATCCCTTGGGTAAATCCCTAGCACTGCTACTGCTGGGTCATAGGGGAGTTCTATTGTTAATTTTGTAAGGAAACTCAACACTGTTTTCCAGAATATGAAGGCCCCTATTCTTGAGGTCAAGTTGACCCATATACCACTTCTCCTTGGTTAGCTGGCCCTCCTCAGTCACAACTTGCTACTTGACCTTGAGCAAGCATCTTATTGAGGCCTCAGTTTTCTCAACTGTAAAATGAGCCTTCTGAGGACTAAGGGAGATAAGACACAGAAAAAGCGGTCAGTAATATTATGTCCCTCTCAAATGGGAGAGAGAAAGAAAATGAAAGTAGCCAACTTGGAGCCAGATCAGCCCTGCGGTCTTTCCTAAAGGACAAATGTGCCACTCCTTCCCTCAGGACATGGGTCTTGGGCATGTCACGTTAGGCACAGGACAGCTCATAGTCACAGAGCAATCAGCCAGGCAAGCCCAGGGCACCTCCCGGGGCCTCATCAAATATTGACACAGTGTATAATGTCTTCTGAACACAATACGCTGCTTCTCAAACAGAAGCCTGGCCTTCTCTGACCCCAGAGGAGGGTGAGGGCTTTTCACATCCCTTACGCGGCTGCGTATTAGTAAATTGTCACGGGCAAACATCATGTGTGCCGTCCCTTTCATGGCAGGATGAAAGCCCTACTGCCTGCTTTTGGTTTTTCCTGCTAACCCAGCTCTCCAGGAAGGGAAGAGGAGCTGAAAAGTAATGTTGGGAGTATCTCTTCTGTGCCCAGCCCTGGACAAAGGGCCAGGCACACGTGATCCAACTCAATCCCCACAGGAACCCCATAAAGTGGGCTGTGCTGGCTACAGTGTATGGATGAAGGCACTGGGATGTAAGGGGATTAAATAAGCAGCTGAAGCAAGATCATGACATTTGTCCAGGGGGGAGTTGAGATTTAGGATATGAGACTCAGGATAAGGGAACCGAGGAAGGGGAGAGATCCCCACAGCCCCCCTGGGATCCTGGGACCTCTGCCTGAGGTCAGGCCCTCTTAGAAAGCCACGGCACTGAGCAAAGTCAAAACTGCAAGTTCTAGCGGCCCCTGCTAGCAATCCCTGACCAGATCCCCTCTCCTGACCCTCGGAACCAAGCCTGTATTCAGCTTCTTTGTAAATAACATTACATCTCTTTCTGAAGAATCCCCATTCATATAGACGGTTACCTCCCTCCCCTGGGATGGGGCCCTGAGCTAGGCTGGGGCAGGATAGGACATAAGGGTGACACTTCCACTTCTCAGCACAGATGAAAATCAGTATTGCCCTCAATTTATTTATAGTCTACTCACAATTCACAGGAATCATCATTATAATTGACACTATTTATAAAACACATTACAGTTTAGAAATCAACTCCACAATAGGGCATCATCAAAGGAAGACCATACACCTCGTGTGATCTTCCCAACAACCCTGTAAGGCCGTAGGGATAACTCTGGTCATAAAGCAGCTGACTGTCCCAGAGTCACATAGCTAGTTAGTGGCAGAGTCAGGATGGGAACCCGGGCTCCTTTCTCTGCGTCCACTCTCAGCTCCCCTCTCTCCCCACCCCCAGCTCCATTCTCTTGACTTATGCAGGTGTTTTCCCCCAAATCTTCTGTCTGTGCCGAGTCCCCTCTGGTCTCCTAAAGTTCCTGGAGCCCCCCCAAAACAAGAAGATGCCTTGGTTTCTTCCTTTGCCCTCCCACATCTCTCCCTGAGGTGACAGGTTCAGAAAGGCCTGGCTGCTCATGGAGGGGTGGGGGTTAGAGCAGGAGAGGGATATCGTTGGAGACGGGAAAAACAAAAACAAAAACACTTTGATTGATACCAAAAAAAATTCCATACATATTGAGGGAGATCTGAGAGAGTGATTTTAGTCAGGCTTCGCAGAGGAAATGTTTTTGAGAGCAGTCTTCCAGCAAGCAAGTATCCAGCATCGGAGGGAAGAAAGATAACTATTTCTCCCTGGCAAGTCAAGGGATACCAGCCCTTACAGGGCCCGAGGACTGAGGGGTTGTGTTTTACATGCTCAAACTGGAGCAGACAAGACTCCTAACATTAGTCATTCCTGAGCACCTACTATGCACCTGGTACTGGGGATTCAGCTGAGAAGGTGGGCAGCAGGCCCAGGACTGGAGACAGGCCAAGAGAGCCAGCATCCCAGGTGGATGCCGAGGACATATATCCTCAGAGCCCCCAGCTCCCAGAGTGATGGGTGGCCTGAAGTCACATATGGAAAGCTCCAGGCAACGGGCCTGCTTACAGTGAGCTCCAAGCAAACAGGAGCTTCTGTAACGATTATCCCGACTTTGAGCCTTCCCTACTTAGGATCCACGTCACTGTTTGGAGTCACATGGGCACCTCTGCTGTAGGCATAGACCAGACAGAGGAAGCCTAGGACTCTACATCATGCTCGTGGCCCCAGAGCCTGAGACATTAACCTTGGCTCAAGCACTCCCAGCCCCAGAGCCTGGAGAGAAACCTGCTTCCCAGCACATTCCTTCTGGGTGGAATGCCTTTATATGGCCAAGTCCCGTGGGCAGAGACTTAATTAACTCTTTGCATACCTTTACAAAACCCCACAAGGGCAAACAATTCCTCCACTATCCTCAGAAAGTGCTGATGCCAAGAGAACGTTTTTATTTGATTATTATCCTGTCTCCTCTTGATGAGATCCTGTGGTGCCAGTTAGCCAAGGGCGAGGATCTGTCTGAGCACCTTGGGGACAGTACTGAATAGCTGGGGGTGGGGGGGTATGGAGAGTTTGTTTCACTGGGTTTGTAGTTGGAGAGAGTGTTGCATGCCTGTTATATACAAAGCATGGAATGAGGTCTACTAGGTTGGAAAAGATGAACTTTCTGATTTCATTTGGTTTCTAGGACAAGAAGGTAAACAAATACTGGAGAATTACAGGGAACAAGTCACCTTGTAAACATCATGGGTTTTAAAAGAAAACAAAGGAACAAGTAATCTGAAAGGAAGGTGACCCTCCCCCCATCAGGCGCTCATAAAAGCCCGAGTCTGGAAGCAGAGGGCTGCCTGGAAAGGGTCAAGCCAGATGCAGCTCTCTGATCCTCTCCCACCCCCACTTGAAGTGACTGGATAAGGTCAGGGCGTGAGAGAGGATCCTGCTTATCTGTGACACATCCACCGAGCCTCAGTCACTGCCTGACCAGCCTATGTAACCTGGCCACCTTATCAGGAGCCCTATCCGGCACAGCAAGTGCCGGACAGCACAGCAAGAAGGGTGACAAGGTGGCTCCAGGTCTTTCTTGGGAAAATGACAAAGCTCAGGCAACCACTGACCCATAGCAGCAGCCTTCTAGCTAGGCAGGTCTTCCATTCTGAACTCTAAAAGCCAGTTTGACTCATATCATTGTCAGCGTGTCCCCTGCCCTAAACCATCAGTGGCTGCTTCCCAGTGCCAAGCTCTTATTTGAACTCAGCCCTGCGTCTAGTACCCTTTACCATCTGACCGCAGGTTACCCTTCCGGCTTCGCCCCTTCTTCGTGCCAGTCCCCCACCTATAATACCCTCCCCTGACTCACCTCCGGGCTGTCTGAAACGCCCTCACCCTCACAGGGCTTCTCTAGCCCACCACAACCTCCTCCCCCCATGACCACCAACCCAATACTTTATACCTGCCTGGTGTCACCTGCCCCATTCCACCTGGTATTGGACCTCCCTTACTTACTGCATCCACTTGGAAACCACCCCCCTCCCCAGGTCAGTGGCTAACGTGTTATTCTCCATCTCCTCATACATTAAAGGTGTTCACTGTGCTTTTATCCCGTCCGAGTCTCTCACTGTCTGTGTTCCCCTCCACGATACACACCTGCTCCCTGTCACAAGACAAGGGCTCAGGGCTCATTTGGTATAAAGTGAGTTGACGAGGGCGCCTACATGGAGATTTCCTTTTGAGGCACCTCCTCTGTTCCTGTCCTACCGTGCTGACTTTTCTCTGAGTGCCTGCTCCACCAGCCCCCAAGTTCCTTTGGCCCTCAGCCCTCTTCCTTACCTTATGGTCTCTCCCTCAGAAGATGGACCCACTACCTCAGCGTCAACCACCTCTTCAAAGGTGTTGACTCCGAAACCTCCAAAACTCAAGTTCCTATCTCCCAACAGCCTCCTGGGCATTGGGGTTTGTACATGCAAATAGCATCTCAGACTCTGCATGCTATAGCCCCCAAATATCCCAATCTGGAGTGTACTCATTCTCCTCCTCCTGTACTTCCCTGTTTCTGCCAATAAAACTTTCCAGTGTGAGTGGGGCCTTCTAGACCCTTCAGGTGCCTGCCCTCAAGCGTCCAGAGCACTCTCAGAAGTGAGCGCTCTCAGAATCCATTCCCAAGCCACACTTTCACCCTACTGTGCATGTTTCCCCTGTAGCCCCGGCTGCTTCCACCCATCCCTGCTCTTCGGGCCGACCCCCTCCAGCACCAGGACAGACAGACAGACTCCTCCCCTTGTCAGTCTTCTTGTTGCGTCCCAGCCTCAGACTCCCTTACCAAGTATGTCCGTGGGCCAAAGGTAGAGTAACAGACGTCCCTTCAGCCAGGTCCCGTGTCCTCGCACTGTTCCCTACTCATGGCCATCCTGGCCAGGCTTGGGCACTTTTCAGACAGACACCATTGGTATTCCAGGCTGGAAAGCCCAGACTCAGGTTTAACCTCTCCCTGTCCTTCAGTGCCCAGATCCAGCTATCTTCAAGTATAATGACTCAAGCATCTCCCTTTTCAGTTCTGTCACCCTGTTCATCACCACCCTCCAATATCCATTTCGCAATTACTGCCTCCCTCCGCAGGCTCCCCAGCCTGAGCTGTGGTCCCACTCTCATTCCAGTGTTGAGCACTTGGCTGTAAGTCTGTGTCTCCCTCTACATTGTGAAGCTGAAGTTGGGGCTTATCAATCCTGTATTCCAAGTGTTGAGTAAAGGTCTCTTCATATCATAGGTGCTCAATTAATGAAAACATATTGAATAAATAATTTTTCACCTGCCATGGGCAAAATCAGATGTGAAGTACAAGGTGAACCCACAACACCTGTTCCCTGGGAATGGCTGAATATGGACCTATAAGATGGGTAGCAGCAGCAGAAACACCAAGGGACAGCTTCAGACTGATTGCTGTAAGACTTCTGAGAAAGAAGAGGAGACAAGAGGCTGGGGCTCCAAAGGCATCCAGGAAACAGATAAGTAGGAAGAGTGTGAGGTTAGTGCAGAGAAGAGAAGGGGAATAGAGAAGAGAATTCAGAAGGCAAAGTGGTGCATGGCTAATGAGAGACAGTAAGTAGACATATTGGGGGAGGTCAGGATGCAGAAATGGGCTGGAGTCCAACTACAAGTGCACATAAATACCAGGCTGATAGCAATAATTTAGCTAGCTCTAATTGAGTACCTACTTGATACTGAATATGAATCTCTGTTTTGTTCATGAATTATCTCATTTATTCCTTACAAACTTCTGGGGTAATTTCTGTGATTATACCCATCATATAAATGAGGAACTAAGGCACAGAATGGTTATATTACTTGCCAGGGTCACACAGTGATCAAATGGTAGAGCAGGAATTCAAACCCAGAAAGCTTGACGCCAGATCTCACACTCATATCCACTATCCTCAACAGCCTCTCAAAGACTTGGTCTTTATCCTGATGGAAGCATGGAGATATTAAAAATGGGTGGACAGGAAGAGGAGAAGAAGAAGGGTGTCACATACCCCTCAGATGTTTGAAGTATTCCTCTACAAGTACTCTATAGTATAGATCTGAAAAGGAAAATTAAGACTATAGGGTTAAGTCAGAAGCAAAGGGCAAAACAATGCTAAGAAGGAGTCCTGGACTTCAAAGGGAAGCCTGGGTTTGAATTCTATATCAGTACTGATTAAGGCAACTCAATCCTTTCTTGGGGACAAGAAAAGATTTCAGTCTTCCCATCTGAAAATTGATAGAACTGGGGTCCCTCCCAGCTCTGAGGTTCTATGGTTTTATGAGAATTTTGTGATGTGTCAAGATGGCCACCTGAATTTTCCATGGTATTGGATCAGCCAAACCCCACTTCTGATATAGCCTCTAACTCCCGTGTCCTTGCTTGCATCACACACTGGTCTCTTGGCACACACGACTTCATAATATTGTGGGGCTTTTGTGTCCTTGACTAAACCCACAGCCCCTGGAGGCCAATATAGTCTTGTCTCATACATCTCTGGGTTTTTCTCTCAGCATCTAGCTCTGTACAGGTGCACAATAAATTTTTACTAAAGACATTAAATTTTGAATAACCTACATGGTGTGCAGAGCTAAGATTACTTTGCCTGTATTTTTAGGTCTGTCATTTACACCATACACCAGCTGACCAGGACACACTCCCATGACAGAGCTTTGTCACGGACCCCTTCCCTGGATCCAAGGCTGAGAATCTTGGCTGAGTGCTTCTTAAAACCTTTAAGCGTCCTTCGTCTGTAAAATCAGACTCGTAACACCTACTCCTAATATGGTTGTGAGAATCCAATAAGACAATATGTTTAAATGCATTTTATATTTTATGAAATGCCATCTAAATATAAAGCAATGTAAACTCTACAAGGCACTGAACCACATTCAAGTTCTGACACCAGAGCCGTATGACTTTGGACTAGCCATTTAATCTCTGGTCTCTTCCATCCTCCTAGTATGATATCCCTGTAAAACTTCTGTGGTCCAACTTGACACACTCTTTCCCACTTCTCCCTGCTCTGTGGCTCTGAGAATCGATTTCCTTCTTGGCCATCAAAGTCTGGCTTAAAACTCCTGATGCCTACCTACGCAAGTCAGAATTGATTCTTTCTTTTTCAGGGCCTCAATTTATATTTTTTTGAAAGTTTATATATTTATTTTGAGAGAGTGAGAGAAGGCACAAGTCAGGAAGGGGCAGAGAGATAGGGAGAGAGAGAAAGAATCCCAAGCAGGCTCCACACTGTCCTTACAGAGCCTGACACAGGGTCTCATAACCACTAGATCATGACCTAAGCTGAAGTTGGATGCTTAATCAAGTGAGCCACCCAGACGCCCCTGGGCCATCAGTTTAGATGATTCACACATTTCCTGGAACTGGCTTCATCCTGATTACATATCCATCTTCTCCAGACCAAGGGTCAGCAAACTTTTTCTATAAAGGTCCAGATAATAACTATTTTAAACTTTGTGGGTCATATGGTCTCTGTTACAACTACTTGAGTCCACAGGTGTAGCACGAGAGCAGTTACAGACAATATGCAAATGAATGGAATGGCTGTGTTCTAATTAAACTTTATTTACAAAAACAGACACTAGGCCAGAATTGACCCACAGGTCATAGTTTGCCCATCCCTGCTCCATACTGTGAGCTTCCTAAAGTACTGACAAGACCCTAGTCATCTCTAAGGCTTCACTTGTGGCCTTCAGGCCAAGCTCCGAGTCCGCAAGAGGTCCCAAATAATTCATAAACTAATAAATAGCAGTTATAATAATAGTATCCTTTTATTGAAGTCCTATCAGATGTAAAATGCCCAGAACTCTTATAAGGTAGGTATTTATCAATCTGTTTCACAGATGAGGAAAATGAGGCATTAAGTAATTGGTCTGAGTAGCTGGTAAGTAAGAGAACAGAAATCCACACCCAGGTCTGTGCAAAGCAAAACCACCACGCTGCACTACATGCACTTGAAAACATTAATTAGATTGAATTTGAGTGGAGGGGTTGAATCAGGTCCTTCTAGCTCTCCCAGCAAAGTCAGCAAAGGATCTTCAAGTCCCAGCGTGGCTTCCCGTGCAGTCACAAGCTATCCTGCCTGGTAGTGGGAAAGCACATTGTGCTCATTTGTCTTCGGGTCACTTGCCCAGAGCCAGACCTCACATCTGCTCTGGCACCCACAGCTTGGCAGCAGGCACCCTGAGACCGCTCTGAGCATAACAAAGTCTGCCAGGGGGTGGGGGTGGGGACGGGGGGATGGGACCCTTTGTGCATTCTCTCTCAGGAACCCAGAGAGTAGAAACCACTATGAGTGATCTCAAGGCTCCTGGCTTGGGGCCATCATTCCAGACTTTTGAAGAGTCAAAAGGAATTTATAGGAGGAAAAAGAGCAGTTGGGTCAAGGGCCAGATCGGAGTTCAGTTACCCAGCTTTTCTTTCTCCAAACCTGTCTCAAATCACAGTTAGATCCCAGGCCTTAAGAGGACAAAAATAGAAACCGGGGAAGCAGGTTGAGGGAACAGGACTGAGGGTAAGGACCATCCCTTAGAGATATACTGCCTCCTACTCATTCTAGGAGAGGGGAAGAGTCCAGGCTGAAACTGGGAACAAGAAAGTGAGGCTTGGAAGGATACAGCAGAATTTCATCTCTACCCATCTAAAAGCCACTAAAGCATTTTGACTCAGGCAACTGAGATTGTGATTTTGGAAAAGTCCCCTGAAGCAGTGGACAGGAAGACCAGAGGCCAAAAAACCAGCTGGGAAGCTGTTGTCATAGAGGAGCTATTTGGAAACCCTGAAGCAAGGTGCCAGCTGTGGGAACGGAGACAAAGTTCCAAAGATCTCCACCAGTACTACCCACACTGTCTGCCTGCTCTTCTGCTTCCTCTATTCTTTCATACTTTTGACAAACATCAGTTGAGCCCTACTATGTAAAGGCTCTGTGCGGGGCACCTGAGTAGCTCAGTTGGTTAAGCGGCCGACTTCAGCTCAGGTCATGATCTCATGGTCTGTGGGTTCAACGGTCCGTGGGTTCAAGTCCCACATCAGGCTCTGTGCTGACAGATAGCTCAGAGCCTGGAGCCTGCTTCAGATTCTGTGTCTCTCTCTTGCTCTCTCTGCCCCTCCCCCGCTCACACTCTGTCTCTCTTAAAAATATATAAAACTTTAAAATAAAAAAAAGATTCTGTGCTAAACACAAATACACTTGTTCCACCCTCTCTTCCCCATCTTTCCCTTTCCTTTCCTCCTTTCTCCCTGCTTCTCATTCTTGCACCACTCCTTGCTTCCCCTTTATGATACTTTTCCAAAGGGATCTCAGGGGCTAAGGTCCCATCCCCATCTTCCCCCATGAGGCAGGGGGGTTGGGAACAAGTGTCCTCCACAGTCACTGAAGCCCAAGGGCCTGTTACCTATACAGGACTTGTACCGAGGACCCTTGGAGCTCAAACTGAGCAGCGATGTGGCTGGCACACCAGACAAATGTACTCATCTCTTCCCATCTGGTTTAAACATATACACCATACAAACTTACCCCATAATCAACTAGAAAAAGACAAAAATAAATACACCACCTCCTCCAGGGTAATATTGGTGACCTTACCCCTTACAGTGGGACACTAAACTGAACTGGTATATTAGTCAGGGTCCAAACGCACAAGAGAAGCCGCTCTGAATATTTACAAGGGGGGTTAATACAGGGAGTTTGGTTACATGAATGACAGAGATGAGGATCTCCCAGGGGATGATGAAGCATCCCCCAGCAGCTGGAAGCAACCATCAACCCTGAGGGCCAGAGGGACAAACAGAAGGAGAGGCAGTTACCTGAGCCCAGGGGCCAAGGTCACCTGCCCAAAGAAGGAATAGAGGTAGGCCTATCTGGCAGGAACCAGAGACCTAAAAAGTCACAGCAGGAAATGCCACGAGGCTAAGAGAGACAGAGAAGCATGCCCTCCCTTCCCTTCCTCTCACTCTCCAGTTTCCCACCAACATGTCCCGTGGTCAAACGCAGCCAGAAGCCACTGGCATGAAGCCTCCGTGGTCAGCCTGCCTGTGGTTCAGAGCAGAGCAAGAAACAGGCAAGGAATAGATCTGGGAGCTAATGGGCTGGTTTGGCTTTTCATTTTCTCCTACCATGTTCCTGAGCCAGGCCTCCAGAAGCCCACTCACTCATTTGGCCAGCTATATGTCAGGCCCTGTGCTAGGCACTGGAGACATCTTGGATGATGAGAAATAGTCCCTGCCATCCAGGAGTTCACAGTCTGGTGACAACTCCACATAAACAGACATTTTTAGTGCAGGTCCATACCTAACCCACAAAAGTAGAGGAAGAAACAGTCAGTTCTGCCTGGGAGTTGAACAGAGAAGGCTCACGGAGGAGCCCATGTTGAAGCTGAATCCTGAACAGCGTCTCACAGCTAAGTAAGCCTGCATAGGGCGCTCCAGGCAGATGGAACAGCATAGGCAAAGACATGGAGGTAAGAAAGAGAATTCTAATCTGGTGGGACACAGGGTATGACAGTGAGGTGATGAGGTGACAACAAATAGAGCTGGTGGCTGGAGGGCCACGAGAGAATATATCTCCTGGGAGCTATTGAAGGCTTTTAAGTAATAGACGGAGCTTATCAGAACTGAGCTCTACAAAGATCAATCTGGCTGTCCTGTGAAGGAAAAGGGCGAGACTTGAGGTTGGAAGGGGGGGGCTGGCCGGAGGGTGGGGAGGAAGAAAGCTGGTGCCCATGAGAGAGTCCATGCCCCCCCCCTAAAAATGCAAAACCAGCACCCCTGGGAGGAATTCTCAAGAACATTGCTATAGTCAAGGTTTTGATCATTTGGAAAACAAGAACGAAGAAAAGAGGAGGCAAGGAGGAAAAGACAGGAGAGGGGGAGAAGAGAGGGGAGGAGAGAGGGGGAGGAGAGAAAAGAAAAGAGAAAACCTGCCCTGAGAAAGTCAAGCTGTTTTTCAATAAATCAGTTGTCAGGGGTTCAGGTTGCTAAGCTACAGGGGAACTGGAACAGCCAGCGCTAAAAGGAGCTTTGGGAGAGGTGGGTGTGATCAGACAGGTCGCTCCCTCCTCCTGCCCTGCCGAGCTGCTGCGGGGAGAGGCGGGGAGGGGCGCTGCTCCACCTCCAGGAAGGCCCCGGGGGGGGGGGGGGGGGGGTCACAGCGCTTCAGCGCTGCGGAGAGGGGAGGCTTCAGGGCCTTGACCGCGTCTGACGCCGAGCTGGGTGTGCACCTGTCGTTACTCACCGCGGCTGCGCACGGGGCGCCTGTGCCTGCGCTCCCAAGCCAAGAAGCACTGCGTTGTATCACCAGGCCGAGCTCCGAGCTCCAATCCCTCTTGCACCTGCCCTAAAGCCGTGACATGTGGGCTTTCTGGATCTCTGTTCTTTCAGGTTTGCCCTGTGTAACCAAAGTGGCTTTTTTTTTTTTTAACCCCATAATCCAATGACTGGACTACCACCACCTGTAGCCTCTTAAACAAATTCCAAGATCGGGTAGGGGTGGAGTGCACAGAGCTGCACTGCAGCAGGAAGGCCAGTAGTGCGGGCTCAGGGTCCTTTCCAAAGCCTTGAATTAACAGTTTTGTCCCTAGAATTCAAACTCGAAGCCACATGCTTTATTTGGGTCTGAGGTCGCGTGTGGCCAGGAGCTCCAGATACACGTTCCTTCCACTCTGCTTCCCTGTACCAGGCACGGCACACACCGGCTCTGGGTTTGCTTTATAATAGTTGCTTGGAGGCAGAGTACTCTTAAAAGTCAATCACAGCCAACCTCCATCTTCTACTCTGGTATGCACAGGTCCCTGGAGGAGGGGGCGGGTAGTGGGGGATGCCACCCATTGTTCCAGGAGGTAAACGTTTAGGGAGCAGAAGCCAGTGTAAGTTGAGTCCCAGGAATCAGTCTCTGAAAAGTGAGTATAGGGAAGTGACGGGGTGGCTGGAGCTAGAGAAACCAGAGGAGCAAGGCCAGGAGACTGGGAGTCCTGTAGGGATGGGAATTAGTGAGAGATGATAGAGTCAAGGCTTGATGGAGGAGAGAAAGCCTAACAGGAGAGGTAAACTGAGTCACAAGAACTATAGCTGACAAACAGCACAGAGGAAATCAAGGCTGGATTTAAGAGTCAATACTGGGAGAAATGACCAAGGTGGGGAGCACCCGGAAGAAGAAACTGATCACTAACAGCATTGCCCTTGAGCCCCGACTTGAGCAAAGCCTGTGAGGGACACTGAGGTGGTACCAGGCCACCAATTCCCTGGTCCCCACAGATCTCCGTACCCCCCAGTCCCAAAGGTTTATCTGTGCTCCTAACTGCACTCTTGTACTTTATCCTATGGGGCCTTCTGCAACTTAGCCTCTGTGTACATCAGTGTCCTCATCTGTGAAATGGGTACCAAAGTGACCTCTATCTCACAGAGCTGTGGGAAGGATTAAAGAAGTTAATATATGGATCATGCTTACAGCAATGTCTGGTACGTAGTAATTACTCAATGTGTGAACTACTGATTTTCCTCATCATCTGCATTTTATTTTCAGTGTGAGATCAATAGCACTAAAATGTCAGAGGCAGGGGGCGCCTGGGTGGCTCAGTCAGTTAAGTGTCCAACTTTGGCTCAGGTCACAATCTCACAATTCCTGATTCTCTCTCTCTCTCTCTCCTCTCTCTCTGCCCTTCCCCCACTGGTGCTTTCTCTCAAAATAAATGAATACACTTAAAAAACAAATAGATAAAAATAAATTAAAATGTCAGAGGCAGGAGCTCTCAGCCCATTCAATAACTAGGGAAAATGAGGCAGAAGAAGTCAAATGCTTGCTAAGGCCACACAGCAGATGAGTGTTGGAGCCAATGTGCAAAGTCAAGTGTGCTGGCTCCACAGCTCAAGTTCTTTCCACTGTGTCCATTCTTGTCTCTCAGCTCCTCGCATCCTTGTTAATGACTATGGCGGGACCTGGAACACATCCGTTCCCCTCTCTGGACCTCAGCTTCCCGGTGTGAGTGGATCACAGCACTATCTCTGAGGGGTGTGGTGAGGAGGCTAAAGTTGTCATGGCGAGCTGTCACACCAACTGTGTCTTGTCCTAGACAATCAAAAAACATTTAATGGTTCTAAATCTTCTACACACCCCATGTGGATCTCTCGTTGCTCTTTCTGGGTCCCCGTCTTCACCCCCTGCCCAAGGAAATCTGGGCCTCCATTCTGGACCTCAATTTCTGAAATACCTTTCTGCCCTTCACTCATTCTTTGTGCTTATATTTTCTCTCTCTGGAAGTTTCCAAGTACTTCCGAGGTTCTAATCATTATTTGCAGTTAGTGCCTAAATCTGCCTGTTCCCAGGCCCTTAACAAGAGAAGTAAGATACTGCCTCATTCCAAGGACCAACCCCAGGCAAAGTTCAGGACTGAGTAGAGCTGGTCTTCGTTTTCGTCTGCCCAGCTGGCTGCAGCCTCCTCCTTCCAGCCTCCTGGTATGGGGTCCCTGGCTTTTCTCTCCTTTGAGTCTAATCTAATCTCTGGACAGAATCTGAAATGCCTTCCCACTAGGTGAAAGTAACAGATAGCCACTAATACCTCCCAAAGAGCATTTGTATTTTAATGAGGGTCTGAACCCTCTGCCCAAGTGCTGAAATTCTCCCTGCAGAATTTTACTTCCCTCCAAAGGGAAGATGTTTGATTCTAAGCTCAGGCTTTCCCCATACCATGCAGCTCACTAGGACACACCTAGGCACCTGCCTGGCCCTCGCGATGTCTCTGGAATGTTTCCTTGCTTTGAGGGCAGTATTGCAGTCATACTAGTCACATCTATGACATCTCTTATTTCTGTACCTTAAAGAGCTCTGGGAATGTTAATGCCAGACACAGTCTAAAAAAGCAGACTTGAAGCCTCAACCTCCAACTACAACTGCAGTTTCTTTTATATTTACAAGCTTCCCTTAAGAGAGAAATTCAAACTTTCTAGAGGCCCCTGGGTGGCTCAGTCAGTTAAGCATCCAACTTTAGCTCAGGTCATGATCTCACGGTTCAGGGGTTCAAGCCCCGCTTTGGTCTTTCTGCTGCCAGCACAGAATCTGCTTTAGATCCTCTGTCCTGCTCTCTCTGCCCCTCCCCCCTCATGCTCTCTCACAAGAAAAACTAAACACTGAAAAAAAAAAAAGGAAGAAAGAAATTCAAGGTTCTAAAACCCATGTCAGCCCTTGTTCTAGAAAAGGGATAAACTTTTAGCTACATTGGCAGCTGATTTCTAAAAAATGTTTGTTATTATTACTCCTCTTGTTAGGGTACCTACATCAATACATGGGGTCCAGCTCTCAGTCCCAGGTGCACAACCTTAGGCAAGTCTTGTGAGCTTTTTGCCTCTATTTCCTTCTCTATAAAATGAGATAGTAGTGCCTATCTCTGGAGATTGCTGTGACCTTGAGTCAGATAACATTAACAAAGTGCCTACCTCTGTGCCTGGTGCTTAGAGCCTCTTGGTAAAAGTCAGTTCCCTTCTCCCTCCCTCCCCACGTTCCCACCCCCCTTGCCACATAGACTGTAGAAAAATAAACGGAAAGATTCATCCAGAACCATGTGTTCTAAAAGGAGGTACAGTCTGATTATTAAAAACCTCAGACACACATTCCTTTTGTTTAAAGACTTCAAATGTTCACCTTCATCCTTTCCTGCCCTTTGCTAAGTGAGAGAAAAGAGTAATGCACGAACTGAAGAGAAAGTTGGGGAAAGCTGTATGTGTTGGGCATTGTGTTAGACGCGCCAAAATAAACAGCTTGCCTTGAACAAAGAGATCGTTTACTGTCTACAAGGTGGAGCTATTAACCTGAGCGAAGCTGTGATGCATAAGGAAGAAACAGCCAAGCGCTCCCTCCTTGGCTAGCACTGGGACGATTTAACTGGCAGCTTGTGGAGCTGCCGTTGCTCTCAAGATCACAGTCACATGGAAATCTTGTTCAGTTTGCTTTGGCCTTCTCTAACGTGCTCTCGGTGCCCCACCATCCCAGACCCAGGCAGGTGGAGGGGGTCAATAACTACAAATACCTAACCCCCTTTCCATACAGGTCAGAATCAGGAGAGCCAGAGCAGGGACTTAATCCAAAGACGGAATGTGAAGTTACCTTCAGCAGGTGGAGCAGGATGTTGGGAGACAAGGCCAGAAAATAGAATCACCAACTGTGCATGGATCCACGATGGCATGCTGGCTGGATAGGGCCGTCAGCATCATCTGATCCTCAAGGGCCAGGCTGGGCCAGGCGGATAGCGGGAGCCGAGTACCAACCCACGAAAGGGAAAGCAGATGATGGAAGAGGAGCGGACTGGGAAACAGCAGAAGCTGAAAACAAGTAGAACCACAAGAGGTTAAGGTCAGAACCTGATATCTACAACCCCACTGCCAAATCCAAGTGTGAGCCACAGAATCCAAGACCCAGGTCCAGGGCTGGTGCACTTCCACCAGACTGAGAACCTTGTGACAGTGGGGGTCCCGCCCGCCTGGCTCCTGGCCTTGAGCTCAGAGCCTTTGGCAGGCTGACAGTAAGGGCTACCTAAATATCAGCTGTCCTTGCCAGTGCCAAAATTGCAGAAGCTCATGAATGAACAAGGTGAGAGAGGCAGGAGATGGAGTAAAGTGAGACTGCAGCATCTAACCATAGGCCTCTCTCCAGGAGCGCCTCTGTCCGATCCCGGGCGCCAGTACGTGACACCTGTAGCCGGACTTGCCTCAGACCTTCCCTCTGCTTCCCTGTGCTCCCCACATCCTGGCTTAGTTTTCTGCACTTGCCACAATGAACTTCAAGGCATGTGGTGGCTTCAAACAGTGAAGTTCATTCTTTCACAGTTCTGGAGGCCAGGAGTCTGAAATCAGTGTCCCTGGGCTGAAATAACCATGTCGGCTATCGAGGCTCTACGGGACAGTCCTTCCTTGCCTCTTCCAGCTTCTGCCGCCCCTTGACATTCCCTGCTTTGGGGCTGCATCACTCCAATCTTTGCCTCTGGCTTCACATGGCCTTCCCTGTCTCTCTCTCTCTCTCTCTCTCTCTCTCTCTCTCTCTCTCTCTGTGTGTGTGTGTGTGTGTGTGTGTGTGTGTGTGTGTGTGTGTGTGTATGAGAAACTCCCTCTCCTTCTCTCTTACAGGGACACTGTGGGGGCATTTACTGCCCACCTGGAGAACCCAGGAGAACCTCCCCATCTCTAGATCCTTAATTCAAGCACACCTGCAAAGGCCCTTCTTTTTCTTAGAAGGTAACCTTACTCCCTAGGGATTATTCTGCCTCCACAGAGCCTAACACAACAGGGACTGGTGAGGATCCCAGCTGGCCTTTCTCTGGAGTGACAGGGACAGGAGTGCGATGAGCAGGGGAGGGGAGCTGCCCCCAGGGCAGAGGCAAGACAAAGCAGGGCAGAGCAGGCACGTGGGACAGGCTGCTGGGGATCACATGGCCATGGGCAGGCTGACATCAGCGAAGCCATGGAGCAGAGTGGAGCTCAGCACCAGCATCTGGGCAGGGGCATGGTAATGGCCTCCAGGGAAAGGCATGAGTCACTTGGACACCGAGCCAGGAGAACGAGGAGGCCAAGGCCTGCTTGACCGAGGGCCCTTGCCCAACCTCCCTCCACTGAGTCCAGCTGGGCCACACTGACGAGGACACAGTCCCTGTCCTTGATAAGCTCACATCCTGTGCAGGAGGCAGGCATATTCAAAGTGCTCTGTTAGTAAAGCTCATCTATCTATACAGATCTGAGGGAATGTGTATAAAAAGAACACTGAACTCTTGGTTTTGGCTCAGGTCACAACCTCACAGTTGGTATGATTGAGCCCCACATCGGGCTCTGCGTTGACAGTGTTGAGCCTGCTGGGGATTCTCTTTATCACCATCTCTCAAAATAAACAAATAAACATTTAAAAAAAGAAGAAGAAGAAGAACACTTATTCTACTTGGGGCCAGAGAGTGGTGGATCTAGAATGTTTCAAAGAGATGAGACATTTCAGATAGATCTTAAGGTTCAAGAAGGAGTCTTCTAGGGAGAGGTGGACAAAGTCCGGCAGGGAGATAAGAAGGCACAGCAGGTTGTGGAAACTAGTCGTGACTTGTCGTGTTTCCTGATTTCACCTTATAAGACAAGCGGCTCCTTCTTTACATCTAAACAGGCCATCGAACATTGCCAGGGTTTTATAATCACTGTGGAGCTGCAATATAAAAAACAGAGCCCTGAAATTACAGTGAGAAGACACGAGCTCAAATTGTGACTTTGCTATTGACTCGTCAACTGACCTTGGGCAAACCACAAACTCTCTGAGCCCCATCGTCCTCTCTATAAAATGAGGGCAGTAATACCTTCTTCAGAGGATTATTTCAGGAGTAAGTACAATAATGCAAGAGAAATCGTCTGAAAATCAAATATATGTCAGTTTCTTCCCTCCTGAGAGGTAAGGCAGTTAAGTCTGACAGATCGTCACTGGGGCAAACATTCTTCCTGGTTGGGCTGGGACACTGAGGTTACTTAATACCTTTATGGGCATCACAGGCATCTCACCTTCACCAGAAACTCAGACTGGTTTTCTCAACTGTCTTTTCTTCCTCATTCTTGCCTTTCCCATTCTCACAGGAAAACACTGGGAAAGATTCTGCTTGGTCCTTTTGCACATTCATCCCTCGCAGTTTTGCTGATTTGAGACTGTTCATTCCTTTTTTTTTAAAGAACATTTATGCATTTTTCAGAGACAGAGAGAGACTGAGTGTGAGTGGGGGAGGGTAGAGAGAGAGGGATACACAGAATCTGAAGCAGGCTCCAGGCTCTGAGCTGTCAGCACAGAGCCCGACATGGGCCTTGAACCTTCAGACCAAGAGATCATATCCTGAGCTGAAGTTGGGCACTTAACTAACTGAGCCACCCAGGTGCCCTGATAATGCTCACTCCTAAAAAAAGGGGGGGGGGGTCTCTCAGTCATGGTGGCATTAATAAATAAACACACCACACTCTTGACCTCAAGGACCAATTATCACACTCTGTCATCCTGACTTTTTGGAAGCAGGGCCAGTGCCCTCCACCATGGCCCCCTTGACCACGCTCTCTGCTTCTGACAGTCCCATTCCCCATTATAAGGTCTGCAGGAGCTTCCTCAGGAGAATAGCTAAGAGCATGGGATTTGGAACAAGAGATAGACTGGATTTAAGTCTTGGCTCTGCCCTTGAACCTGGAAGCTTCAGTATCTTCTTCCGCAATACTGATACTCACAGAAACACTCACAGAAGTGTGAGTGTTTAAGGATTAAATAAGGTATTGTAAATTACTCAGCACAGGGTAGGGCTACTATTAACTGGGCTGGGAGGGAGAGATTAGGAGCAGAAAGAAGCAGAAATTGTGTAGATAACCAGGAAGAGATGGGATGGTGAAACAGTGCTTCCCATTGTCCCATGATTTCCTGCAATCAGGGCACAGGGGCAAATCCAGTGAGTTGTGATCTGGGAAGGCAGGATACTAGAGGCCCCTCCCAGAGCCATTTTTTCAGCGGTCCAAGTGGAGCCTGATATTCTAGCTCCCAGAAAGTCATTCTCTGAACAAAGATGTTAAATCTCTAGGCGTTCTCTGATAAAGCAGAGAGGTAACAAGTTATGTCATTAAAACTGTTGCTCAAAATATTTAACGTCTCCCTGGAACTGGAAGGAATGAAGCAGAAGGCAAGAAAATGTTGACAAGGGAGGTATTAGTGGATTGAACGATGACTTCCAAAAGGTATGCCCACATCCAGAACCTGTGAATACGACTTCATTTTGAAAAAGAGTCCCTGCAAATGTGATCAAGTCAAGGATCTAGAGATGAGACCATCCTGGGTTATTTGAGGGGGACTCTAAGCCCAAGAAGTATCCTTTAAGAGATACACACAGACTAAGAGAGAGGAAACAGCCTGTGAAAATGAAGATATGCCTGCCTCCCGCGCTAGGATGAGTTCATCCAGGACAGGGACTGTGTGGCCCAGCTGGACTCAGTGGAGGGAGGTTGGGCAAGGGCCCTCGGTCAAGCAGGCCTTGGCCTCCTCATTCTCCTGGCTCGGTGTCCAAGTGACTCATGCCTTTCCCTGGAGGCCATTACCATGCCCCTGCCCAGATGCTGGTGCTGAGCTCCACTCTGCTCCATGGCTTCGCTGATGTCAGTCTGCCCATGGCCATGTGATCCCCAGCAGCCTGTCCCACGTGCCTGCTCTGCCCTGCTTTGTCTTGCTTCTGCCCTGGGGGCAGCTCCCCTCCCCTGCTCATCGCACTCCTGTCCCTGTCACTCCAGAGAAAGGCCAGCTGGGATCCTCACCAGTCCCTGTTGCGTTAGGCTCTGTGGAGGCAGAATAATCCCTAGGGAGTAAGGTTACCTTCTAAGAAAAAGAAGGGCCTTTGCAGGTGTGCTTGAATTAAGGATCTAGAGATGGGGAGGTTCTCCTGGGTTCTCCAGGTGGGCAGTAAATGCCCCCACAGTGTCCCTGTAAGAGAGAAGGAGAGGGAGTTTTTCACACACACAGAGAGAGAGAGAGAGAGAGAGAGAAAGAGAGAGAGAGAGAGAGAGAGAGAGAGAGAGAAGGCCATGTGAAGCCAGAGGCAAAGATTGGAGTGATGCAGCCCCAAAGCAGGGAATGTCAAGGGGCGGCAGAAGCTGGAAGAGGCAAGGAAGGACTGTCCCGTAGAGCCTCGATAGCCGACATGGTTATTTCAGCCCAGGGACACTGATTTCAGACTGCTGGCCTCCAGAACTGTGAAAGAATAAGCTTCAACTGATCGAAACCACAAACTTTGTGGCAGTTTGTGACAGCAGCCCAGGAGACTACTGTGCGCCCCGGAGAGGTTGATCTTGCTCTCCTGGTTTCCTTGAACTCCTCCCCCCCTCAGTTTAAGAACTCTCTCATCTGCCTCACGCCTTCCATTTCTTACGGCCCCTTTCTCTTAGAACCTAGAAGAGTAACTGCCATTTACTGAGCATCTACCATGTGCAAAGCACTAAGCCAGCAGCTTCACACGGTCTCATCCCTAATCCAGGCAGGAATGCCATGAGATGGGTTGTGAGGCCCAAAGGAGTGAGGTGACTCACCCAGGACAACACCACTAGAAAATGCTGGAGCTGAGATCTAAACCCAGCTAACTTCAAAGCCTTTGGCTGTAGCCCTGGTGCCTCACTGCCCAAGGGGAGGCCTTCTCCAGTTGATTGTCAGTTGCCAGGAAGCCTACTGGCACCTCGTACAAATAACAAATGCTTCTTACATGCCAGGCATTGGGCTCAGCACTTTGCATACATTATTATATTTTTATTGTCAAAGGAACTCCATGAGGTGAGAACTGTTGTGATCCCTTTTCATAGACTAGGAAACTAGTGCTAGTGGCGGAACGGGCACCGGGCTCTGGGGGTGCCAGACCAGTGTCATCTCCTCTGATCTGCTCTGCCTCCCATTTGCACAAGTACACTGGGCTGTAATTTGACTTGGACTTGGTTCAGACTTCTGAAAGGCTCCTGTGTTATCCAAAGCCTGGAGGACTTCCATCAAGTGTATGTGTGGAGCTAGCTTGTTAGTTTCCAGAGAGTTCAAAACACCCACCATGCCGCAAAAATATTTCACTGCCCAGACATTCACAAACACCCTGCCCACATTTTCAAAAGTCTCTCTACCTAGTCCTATGCGCACCCTCCTCCTCCTCATTAGAAAAGTTGAGAGTTATACTGCAAATTAATATACTTACAAATTCTGAAAAATATAAATTATTATAACATTGGTCATTATTAATCATGTTAACATAAAGATTGGGACAGAAGAAAAATGTTATGGTATGTATCCCAAGTCAAGCCTTAAAAAAAGAAAGCATCTTAACGGAGGCGAGAAGAGGGAATAAAGCCAGGGAAAAGAGAGATGAGAGGAAAGTGATTAAACTCAGATTTATTTAAAGTCAGTGGTAATTTGCATACTTTCATGTGAAATGTTGAAAAACTTAATTGAAACAGCAAGCTGCACAGCATGGCCAACAGACAACAAAGTGCCTTTGGAAGTGAGTTAGGATTTCCTAAATCATCTTGGCTGTTTTGGGGGCTTGGAAAGGAAGAACAGTCCGACAAAAGGAGGAAAGAACTCTCCATGGTTGTCAATAGAAGGAGAATAATGAGAAGAGAACAGAACCAGCGGCTGAAAACCTGGGTTTCAGGCTGTGCTCTTGACTCATTTGCTGTGTGACCTTGAAGAAGACACTTGCCTTCTCTGGGCTTTGGTTTTTCTCATCTACAGGTGATATCTGTGGTGCCTTCACATTCCAGAAGGATATTTTTAACGACTATAGAGTCACTACCATGTTTTTAAAATTTTATTTATTTATTTTGAGAGGGAGATAGAGAGAGAGAGAGCGTGAGCGAGTGAGCATGAGCGGGGGAGGGACAAAGAGAGAGAGAAGGAGAGAGAATCCGAAGCAGGCTCTGCACTATCAACAAAGAACCCAACATGAGGTTTGAACCCACAAACCACAAGATCGTGACCTGAACCAAAACCAAAAGTCAGACACCCAACCGACGAAGCCACCCAGGCACCCCATGACCATGTTTTACAATTTGTTTTTGACTTTCTTCTCACAGTCTCGTAAACAACTAAGAAAATATGTCCTGGAGACATGGTTGGTGCTGAACATACCCATTTCTCCAGGAGGCAAACCATGCAGACATTTGGCTAAAAATATTCAGAAAAGAGCTCTGTCTTACAACCAAACCCTAAACTCAGTGGAACGACACTTGTGATGCTGGTTGGAGCAGCTCTACTAGGAAGGAGGTCCGTGGAGGCCTCTGTCTTTGTTGCAACACTCCCAGGAAGCCAGCCCAGTCCTTCGCCTGCAAAGTATACATTATCCTCTGCAAAGGCTGGGGTTAGCAGTCACCTCAAGTCAACGGTGCTCCTTGAAAGGGAGAGCATTCACCATTCATCACTCCACCAGTCCCTGCCTTCAAAATGAGAACATACACAGGGGTCCGCTAGCAGATCACTCTGGCCTTTTATCCCGAATCACCGAAAGCTGTGGGCAAGACTCAGCATTGTATTTCACAGCTGGTCCAGACTACAGTTTGGAGAGAGAAACAGACACACGGGACAAAAAGGCAAGATTCTCCGGGTGGAGGGCAGGAAGAAACGGGTGTCTCTTCTGTGCTTGCCACAGAGCTTTGGGTGACATTAACATATTAAGAAAATTTTACCCAGAAGTCTGGAATTTCGACTCATCAATAAGCATTTCTTGCCTTCACCAGGAAGCCAACAGAAGCTCCTCACCGTGCCCCCAAGGCCCCTTTCCCACCAGTCCAACCCCATCCATTTCGGTGACTGACAAGGCACTACCTCCTCTCCCAGGCCTGGGGAGAGAAAGAAGGGCACTGAGGAAAGTGCTAATAGGTTCCTACATAGCTCAGACCACTCTATACCCATCTTGGACTTTCTGAATAATGACAACAATGATAACATTTATTGAGCACTTACTATGTGCAGGCATTGCTAAGTGCTTTATCTTGCAACACAATTCTCATGACAGTACTATGGGATAACTACTTTTATCATCACTTTGCAGATGAAAAAAAGGAAACCCTAAATACACAGCTATGAAATGGTAGACCTGAGACTCAGATCAGGGCTGGATGATTTGAATCCTGTGTTTTAAGATCTAGGATTTTCTGCTTCTTGAATTAGTTTGTGAGTTCCTTAAGAACAGAGATCCTGTCTTTTTCTTTTCCGCGCTCTCACAGAGACTAGAGGAATCTTGGGCAATAATAGACTTTTGGCATCTACCTGCTAACTGACTGATTGTTGAGAGATCCATGCAGGGCAGTAAAACACCCGAGACAAGAGTGACAGGAGGACAGGGATGCCTGGATGGCTCATTTGGTTGAGTGTCTAGCTTTGGCTCAGGTCATGATCTCACAGTTCATGGGTTCGAGCCCTGCATCGGGCTCTGTGCTGACAGCTCAGAGCCTGGAGCTTGCTTCAGATTCTGTGTCTCTTTCTTTCTCTGCCCTTCCCCCTGCCCCCCCTACCCCGTTCACATTCTGTCTCTCTCTCTGTCTCTCAAAAAATAAATAAATGTAAAAAAATTTTTTAAGAAAAGAATGACAGGAGGACACAGAATGATCTTACAAAAAGAGTTTAGGGAGATGCTAGAGTCAGGTGAATTTTGGGTGAAGTAGTATAGACATAGACACACACACACACACACACACACACACACACACACACAGGCAATATTCGGAAACTTCCAGAAAGCCTTGGAAAGGAAGGCTGAGGAAGACTCTTGAAAGAATAATGAGTCATCCAGATACTCATCAGATACTCAGGAGGGTGCTTGGGTAGCTATGCGATCAAACCTAATTCAATGTCCCCATCACTGCTGGTCACTAAGCAGCCACTGTTGCTCTTTGCAAGAAACTGCTCATTTATCGTCCTGTCTAAATCCCAATTTAGAAAAATGCACAATGCTCAACTGTTCCTACACTTTGGGTGGTCTCCAGAATTTTCCTTCCTTTTCCTGGACGAAAGATATGCAGGTTGCAGCCTCATTTTCCTAATGGCTGATGTTCAATATCTTATTTTTAAATCAGTCATTTGGAACTCAAAATACATTTCCCATACAGAAACATGTTATTTAAAGAGGTCAGACTCTCAGGTAGGTACTGAAGATCTTCCCCACCCCCCTCATTACTAATAAAATGAGTCATCTTAGTACACATCACCTATGAATAATCACATATAGGAAAATGAATTCCCAATTCTAACTAGGCATGCTAGGACAGGACTCCCTCTCACCCTTGAAATAGGAATTCCTGAAAATGAGAAGTTTGGTGACAATGTGGTATCTGATAGTTTTCTAACTGGGTTTGGAGAGGAAATCAAGATTTGAGGGCATAAAGTCATGTCACAGTGTCATCAAGGAGGACACGTCTGCTGAAACAGAGTTTACCAACACCCCTGATATCTGTTGACTCAGGATAGCACACATGAGGATAGAAGTCACACTCTTGGTCTCCTTTAGGGCATCTTACACTTCAAAGGGATTTCTACCACACTCAGCCTATGAAGTCCCTGAAGTAAAAAAAATCAATTATCCCCTAGTTCCAGCTCCAACCCACTAACCCGACATATTAGTCCACGCTAACGGGCAAGGGACTGAAGAAAGAGTGACTCCAAAAATTCTTCATTTATGTAAAAAAAAAGTAATAATAATAGTTACTATCTTTAGTATTCACTTTATGCCAGAGATCTTCTAATTTATTATGTTTTAATTTATCAAATTCTCACAACAACTTTATGTGTAGGTTTATTATTAGCTTCACAGGAAATATGGGGAAACCGAGGGTTAGTATAATCAAATAACTTGCCTTAGATCACACAGCTAGTCCATGGAAGAATCAGGATTCAAACTCTAGACTCCAGGGTATTCACTGCTGTGCTAAACTTGTTTTCCAGAAAAAAAAAATCCAGGGGCACCTGGGTGGCTCAGTTGTTTAAGCATCCGGCTTTGGCTCAGGTCATGATCTCACGGTTTGTGGGTTCAAGTCCCGTGTTGGGCTCTGTGCTGACAGCTAGCTCAGAGCCTGGAGCCTGCTTCCAATTCTGTGTCTCCCTCTCTCTCTCTGAGCCTCCCCTACTCACACTGTCTCTCTCTCTGTCTCTCAAAAATAAATAAAAAACATAAAAAATATTTAAAAATCCAAAAAAAGCCACAAAGCAAAACTTGCTATAAGTACGTTAAAAATACATATTTATACCTAACTGATAATCTTAAAAAATTGATATAAACATATTCTGGATCACTGAGCAACCCAATTATAACTGAGTCCTATCACACAATTTAATGACTCCCTTTTCTGTTTGTTTATGATGGATTTCAAGCCAAAAGGAGTCCAAATAGTATTACAACACACTGAATGAATGAGGGTTTTGCAGTAGATTCAACAGAGACAAATCATGGGCAAACTGCTTCTCCATGCAGTCACACAGCATATAGTACAGACATGTCACACTCTCAAAGACCGCCCCTTAGCTACCATCCTCACACTGGAAGCAGATACTTCACACAGATTCTATCTTTCTGTATCCAGCGTTACGCACCGTGTTGACTCATCATTTTGAGAAGGAACTAGTTGGCCATTAAAGTGTTTTAGTCATCAGTGAGAATTGTTAAGAAACAAAGTTTGTCTTCAAGACTTCTCTCAGCTCTTCTTCTTTCTTGATAATACAATGAGTAGTCATAAATTTCCTTTAGAATTTTCTCATTTACCTAGTTTAAGTAAGAAATTCTAAAACAGGAAGGCAGAAACCTGCCAGTTCAATCCCTCCATACGAGTAGCCTGTCCAACCTGTTTATACAAACGAAAGAATCACAAAGTTGAAGTTTATTACAACATTAGAAAAAATGAGAGAACAGGAAGCAGAGAAAAAGCAGTACAAATAGAAAGCAAAAAATATGTGATTATAGCAACAAATCCAAGTAATCAATTATCATAATCATAATAAATATAAATGGATAAAACTGTCCTATTAAAATTCCAGGAAATATTAGATGGGAAAATATTATAAATCCTGATATACTTTTTATAAGAGACTTGCTGAATTCTAAGGATGCAGAAGGGCATAAAATAGAAGTAATGTAAAAAGGTAAGGCTTGCAAATACTAACCAAAAAAAAAAAAAAAAAAAAGCTAATGTGGCTATTACTAATACCAGACAAATGAGCTTAAGACAAAATGCATTATTAGAGATAAATCAAGTCACTAAATTTTGATAAAAGTCTTAATTCATCAGGGATATGTAATAATTCTAAATGTAAATATTTAAAATTCACATAGAAGGAAGGGTTCCTGGCTGGCTCAGTCAGTGGAGCAGGGGACTCTTAATCTCAGGGTTGTGAGTTTGAGCCCCACATTGGGTGTAGAGATTACTTTGAAATAAAATTAAAATAAAAACAAACAAATAAAGAAAATTCATATAGGAAGAGTTCATTGAAATGGCAGCACTGTCAACAATAGCCAAATCATGGAAAGAGCCTAAATGTGTAGTATATATATATACAATGGAGTATTACATGGCAATGAGAAAGAATGAAATCTGGCCATTCGTAGCAAAGTGGATGGACCTCAAGGGTGTCATGCTAAGCGAAATAAGTCAGGCAGAGAAGGACAGATACCGTATGTTTGCACTCATAGGTCGAACAGGAGAAACCTAATGGAGGACCATAGGGAGGAGAAGGGGGAAAGAGAGTTGGGGAGAGAGAGGGATGCAAAACCTGAGAGACTAGTGATTACTGAAAATGAACCCAAGTTGAAGGGGGAGAGGGAGGGGGAAAAGAGGTGGTGGTGATGGAGGAGGGCAGTTGTGGGGAACAGCACTGGGTGTTGTATGGAAACCAATTTGACAATAAACTATTTTAAAAAAATAAATAAATAAAAAGAAAAAAAAAAGAAATGGTCTTAAAGAATGAGTAGGTCACCAGACAGACAAGGGGACAAAGCCAGGGAGAAGGGCATGCCAGGCAGAGAAAACACCACACACCAAAATCCAGAGATGTGGGAAAACAAAACACGTATAGAAGTCTAAACCATTGGATAATTACACAGAGAAAGAAAAGTCAAAACATTTGAAGTGGCAACGATTGCACGTCCCATCCACAAAGCCTTAGTTTCTGTGACACTTTTAGGTACCAGAAAGAAAACCTGGACCAAGTTCCTCTTCAGCATAAAACAAAAGCCACTAGAAAAAGAATACTACATGCGTGAGGGGGATGGGAGGAGTAAAAAGAGCTGATGGTTTCATGTTCCCTGGCAAATCTTGCACTGCAGATTTGCAAAGCCCCAGAGTAATTCACTCTGGTGATGTCATTTTAGCCTTGGTTGGTTGCACATCCTAAACAACCATGTGACTAACACCCTTTGGCTCTCACTGAGAGTCCTAAACAAGACAGGCAGCATTGCTGAGCCTCTGGTGTGCTAGCAAGCTGCTTGAGTTCCTTACTTTCATAATTACAATCTGACTTGTTACATGTAATAAAAAGGCGGTAAGAAAGGAGAAAGAAAAACAAGTGTGGAAACTATTTCATATTAATGCCATGACCTAACATCCATTTGATTTCAGTTGGCAAAGGAAGCAGAAAATCCAGTTTGACCAAAAAAAAAAAAAAAAAAAAGATCAAGTTGCACAATGGAGGTTCTGAATTGGGAATATCCTTTATACATTGTCAGTTTCTACCATGACCAGTACTTTGCTCAATCGTGAACAGAAGTACTTTAGTGAGTGGCCAAAAAGTCTTAGGAAATAATGTGCACTTCAGAAGAAACTGCTTTTTAAATTTTCAGACAAGTTAGAGAATTTGTGTCGTTTGAATTTGGATCCCATCTTTGTTGATATTTTTAACTAGGGAATCACTGAATATGCAGTGGGAATTGATACTTACCTGCCCACTTATTATTTTAGTGATGAAACCTGGAAACTGAGGAGTAGCTGGAGAGATGGGGGAGAGATTGTCCCCTTTTCCAGTATTTTCAGTAATGTCCTTTTCTGCAAGTGAATCCTGGATTTTGCTTTAATCACAATGGAGATTATTTTCTACATCAGAGAGATTGGAGAACGGGTTTCAAACCCTGTGCCCCCTTTTGTCCCCAACTTTCTATATTTGCCGCTTGCCCTGCAAGAGCTCATGTCCTCTTCTCTTGTTAGCTCCTCCTTTCTTTGTTCATCCCCCCATTCTTTTCTAGCCCACAGAATGGCAGAACTTAGCAACCCAGTACTTTTTGTAGAAACTGCTTTGTTCTTGTAATTCAGCAGGTATCTGTCTGCTGCCGGCCACGTGCCAGCACTGTTCTAGGTGCAAGGAAGACAGCAGTGAACAAAGCAGACAGCAAAGGGAACAGAAATCCTTCTGCCACTGAGCTGCTTTGGAGGACCATCAGGGAAGGGGCTCAGAGGAATTTACTCCATGGGCTGAGATCTGAGTAATGGAAGGAGTGAACCAGGTGAAACTACCTGGAAACGAGTTCTCCAGCCACAAGGAACAGCCCAATGCAAAGGCTATGAGCAGAGCATTAGCTCTGTGCATTCCAGGAAAAGGAAGGAATTTACTGAGCCATTCCTAGGGTCTAGCCACTCACACATGAAGGCCACTTGTAGTTGTTAGGTCGCTGGGCTGGAACCATGCCAAGGAATGCCCCTGCCAAAGGTAAGAAGGTCAGGTTATAAAAAGCCTCTGATTCCATCCCAAGCTGGAGATGTGGGAAGGGAGGGTCTGTGATTCCAGAAAAATCAGTGTGGCGGCCATGGCACAGATTAGAAAGAGACTGGAGCCTGAAGAGAGGAGAGGAGAGGACTGCACAGCTGTCCAGACTCCAAAGGTGGTGGCAGAGAGCAAGAGAAAGACCGTGTCCCTCTAAGAAAGAGGGAACGGGGAAAGGGGGGGGGGGGGAAAGTGCCTTCAGGAGGAAATGATTGGTGTGGATGAGAAAGGATGGTGGTTTGGAAACATGGGATAGGAGAAGTGAGAACATTTTGTCCACAGAGTTGGAGAGTTTGAGGAGAAGCAGGACAGAGAACCCTTGTGGGAGGTCTGAGGAGGGAGAACAAAGGACTGGACAGGAAGCGGAGCCGGAACTTCAGGTTCACGGCGGGGTGGAGGAGACGGCTGACCAGTGCCCACAGGCACAAGGGCACAGGCCTTGCCCAGCCTCACATGCCCGTCCAGCAACGGCAGGTGCCTTTTCAAAGTGAGCCAGGTTGAGGGAGATGAGCTAACCGTGTCTTTTTTTATGCAGGCAACAGGATGGCCAAGCCTGTCTTTACAGACTGCGCTTGAACATCTTCTTAACGTTTGTTCTCTTTCAGTAAATGTAAAATTCACATACCCTCTCTTAAAATAATGGAATTTCAAAACCAATATAGGAACTAAAAACAAAGCAAGGTGATTTCTAAAGTTTCTTCAGGTTAGTTACACCCCCTCTTCCCATTTGGTCTGTACCCTCTGACTCCGTGGGACTTTCCTGGAGAACCCCTGCTGAGTTGCGACTACCTGGCCCGTGGCCAGGTCTGCATACCAGCCTCCGGCTGCATTCATTAACTCAAAGGGGGAGAGGAAAACAGGTAAAAACTTAGCGGACTGCAGACACTTGTCTTTACAAATATGTAGAGGGATTTAGTCAAGTGAAGGAGAAGGGTGTTGGAGCGAAGAGAAAGCTTACCTTGCTTCAGAGAGCGAAGCTAGACTCAGTGACTAAGTCTCACTGACTCAGTTACAGATTTAAAAAAATAGTTCTCAGTGACTCAGTTTTAGATTTAAAAAAAATAGTTCTCATTAAAGATCAGGACTTGCTGACAGTGGAAGTAGTAAATACTCAGCACAGCTGAAGAGATGTGTTGTTAAGCAGGAGCCTGCCGTGGGTCCCAGGTCCTTCTAACACATTTGTCCTCTGAGCTGATTTCTATCCAAATACCAGGAATAAGGCACTGAGTGATGGCGTTCACAAAGACTTTTGTCCTTTCTCATTGGGAATAGCCACTTAAAAAGAACTATCAATGTCATTAGCCATTAGAGAAATGTAAATCAAAACCACATTGAGATGCCACTTTCCACCAACTAGGATGGCTAAAATTAAAAAAAAAGACAGACAATAAAAAGTGTTAGCAAGGATATGGAGAATTTGGGACCTTCATGCATTGCCAGTGGGAATGTAAAATGGTGCAGCCTCTTTGGAAAACAGTCTGGCCATTCCTCAAAAGGTAAACATAGAGTTGCCACACGACGTACCAATTCCATTCCTAGGTACACATCCAAGAGAAATGAAAATGTATGTCCACACAAAAAACTTCTAAGCAAATGTTCATAGCGGTCTTATCCATAATAGTCAAAAAGTGGAAACAATTCAAATGTCCATCAACTGATGAATGGATAAATAAAATGTAGTTTATCCACACAATGGAATAGGATTCAACAACAAAAAGGAATGAAGTCCTGACAGCTGCTGTAACATGGGTGGACCTTGAAAACATAAGTGAAAGAAGCCAGTCACAAAAGACCACATATGGTAAGATGCCAATTATATAAAATGGCTATAATAGGCAAATCTATAAAGACAAAAGTAGATTAGTGATGTCTGGGGTCAAGGAGTGGAGGGAAAAGAGTGGGGAAGTAAGGAGTGTCTACCAATGGCAATGGAGTTTCCTTTTGGGATGATGAAAATGTTCTAAAGTTGATTATGATGATGGACACACAATTCTGTGAACATACAGAAATAATTGATGTATATACTTGAAATGGATAACATGTACAGTATGTGAATTATATCTCAATAAGACTGGTAACTAAAAGGAAGAAAGAAAGGAAGGAAGAATCTGTACAAAGCTCAGAATGCAAATTGACTCACAAATCCTAGACCTGTTTAGATTTAGGCTGGCAGTACGTTGTAGAGGGACGGGGAGGGGAGTTGAATGGAGAGAGAGAGAAGAGAAAGAGAAAAGTAAAGGGAAAGGGAAAAGGAAGGGAAGAGAAGGTAAAAAAAAAAAAGAAGAAGAAGAAAGAAAAGATAGGGGGAAAAAAGACCTACGCTCAGCAAAATGGGAAGTAAAGTTTTAGCACAACTATTATTTGTAATTTGCTTGTTATAGCAGGATCTCTTCCATATAACTTCATCTGCTTCTGACTTCTGACACTGGAAGTATTTTTTAAGATGATTTCTCCGAACCCTCCAGACAGAACCAGCCTGAAACCCAGACAACAGAGCCTGCATCGCACGTCTGTCTACTACACACACTGGATTGATTAAAGGGCACTGGGGTGCCTCGGGTCCTTGGGATCCAGAAATGCCACACCGGCCCAGTGTGCTCCATGACCCTAAACATTTCTTCTTGAGATAACACCGTCCAGGACTCCCAGAAACACTGCTGGACCTTTCTTGCCCTCCATCTTCAACACAAAAGAAGATTCGTGGGCTGTGTTGCTCATGATCTTAGAAATAAAAATTGCTTTGGAAAGATTTGAGCAATGCCAGCTCTTAGGTAAGAAAAGACAAATTAATTAAATTGTCAAATCCTTTCTCTCAAAGAGTATGAATGTAACAGACTCTTGCATAACAAAGTATCCTCACCCAGGAACGCTAAGCGTCACTGTTCTTGCTTCCCTTTATCTCCCGGTCCTGGAGGTTCTTGAGAATTACATCGTACTCACAACACAGTGACTGACGCTATTTTGCAACAGCAAACAGTTCATAGGACTCCTCAAATATAAATATATAAGTGTAGCCATGGGGCGCCTGGGTGGCGCCGTAGGTTAAGCCTCCGACTCTTAATCTCAGCTCAGGTCATGATCTCACAGCTTGTGGGTTTGAGCCCCACATTGGGCTCTGGCCTGATGGCGTGGAGCCTGCTTAGGATTCTCTCTCCTTCTCTCTTCCCTTCCCCCGCTCATGTGTGTGCTTTTGCTCTCTCTCAAAATAAATAAACTTTAAAAATTAAAAACAAAATAAAGGTAGCTGTAGCATGTATGAAACAGAATGCTGATTCTATATATTGACAATTGGATATTAAACACTAGGATGGCAATAATTTCATTTGTATATAACTGTATTTAATAATATAACTGTATTTAATAAGATTGAACAACTATTCACAGAGTTAAATTTAAAAGTTCAACTATATTTAAGCAATTAAAATATTGGTATATTCATGTATTTTTTTATTTTGCCTTTTAATTTTAACAGATAATATACTTTAAAATAATACTTTTGAAAATATACAAAGGAATTACAACTTCAAAATTTCCATTCACTTTAATTTACATTTTGATAAAAGTATACTCAAAGTTTTAAATGTTTCAAGAACAATTACACTTTATTTTTCATCTTTTATTATTGTCAATGGAACACAAATTACATGAAAGTCTTGATGTAACAATACAAGTTGCGGTTTTGCTGAAATGAAAATAAACTAGATATTGTAGAATGAGTTAATGATTTGCGAATTTTTCATGTTTACTATTACACAAAATGTCGCTAGCTCATCCAAACTTGTGCAAAATAACTGAATGTACTCATCTTTGGTATATTGCCACTTTCATTATATAAAGACCACAGCTTTATAAATGTTTTTGGATTTCATCATTGGTTTGTCAAGACAGAAAGCTATGACATATTTTACTTAACATTTTTTAGCTTTCCTTACAACTTTAAAATGTGTGGACATAGGATATGTGGGCCTCTGTCTATGCCCTTGCCTGGCCTGCTTCGTGAATGGTCCAAGTTACCCAGGCAATTATAAAGGATGCGTAGGGGACTTCAAGGGAAGGCTTGAATCTATGCCTTTCTCACCGAAAGTAAAAATAAAAATTTCAGGAATTCCTTTGGGTAGTCATAATTCTCTGAACACACTTAAAATTCACCGAAGAAGTGGGGCACCTGGGTGGCTCAGTCAGTTAAGCAGCCGACTTCAGCTCAGGTCATGATCTCATGGTTTGTGGGTTTGAGCCCTGCATTGGGCTCTGTGGTGACAGCTCAGAGCTGGAGCCTGCTTCTGATTCTGTTTCTCCCTCTCTCTCTGACCCTCCCTCTCTCATGCTCTATGTCTCTCTCTCTCTCTCAAAAATAAAAATAAGATGTTAAAAATTAAAAAAAAAACAACCATTCACCTAAGAGGGAAAATGAACCACACCCCCACAACCCTGGAGGTGGGGAAAGTTTATGACTCTTTTCCTTTGGGGTTAAGGTGTGGCAAGAAGAGAGGAAGAGGGAGAGGAGAAGCAGAAACAAGCCCAAAGCAGAAAAGGGCCCCGGGCACTCACCCTTCCCAGTGCTGGTGGCAGGGGCCTTAGGAGCCCCCCGTCCCACTTCACAGTGACGGCCTCCTGCTCAGGACTTGACTGCCAGGACTTAGTGCTGATCTGGGGGCTCCTCACCCTAGTAGGGGTACTATAGCCCCAAAAGCACACAGGCCAGAAAGATCAAGATAGCAGTGAGGGCAGAAGCTCTCTCAAGAACATGCTCAGCCTTGGGCCTGGGCCTTGCCAGCTCTTAAGATTTTTGTGTCCCCATCAGGCAATGCAACATGAAAGGCGCCCTTTCCTCCTGGCAGGAGCAGCCAGCCTTGGGCCAGGGAGCTGGATTGGCAAGGGGAGCCAGGCCTGGATTTTAGCCCTCAGCAGCTCCCTTGTCTGGGCACCAAGCACAGGGCACAGCTTGTCCCACTGCGCATGTGGCTCTGGCCTGGGCAGTGGAGAAGGTGACCTGACTTCTGGTGATGGCACACTTGGAGCAGTGATTCCGAAATTCCTTCCGGGCACCCCTTGGTTCCACTGAGCTGTGTCTGACCCCCCTCCCAAAAACACACAGCAGCCACAGCAGCTCACTGTCACCTCATGTCTAGTGTAAGTTGTGTTCTTGGTTTTGTTTTTGTTTGAAAGAAGGGATTGTACAACTTTAAAAATATTTTTTTTCTTTACTCCAGATCTAGACCCGCCACATCACAGTCTCTGGAGGCAATGGGAGAGGAGGAACAGTGAGAGGGTTCGGTGGTGCATTTCAGGGACATCAACACCAACTGGCTTTTGGCCCCGACAGCAACAGACGGGCTCCTCTCTTTGACCCCATCAGGCACCATCCATTGCAGTTACTTAGAATTTTTTTTTGGATTTTCGATGGGGAATCTCTCTGTAAATCCAAATAACCAGGTTTTGTTAAACCTTTCACATGCTAAAGTAGGCAAACAATTTTTATTAATGCTTATTTATTTTTGAGAGAGAGAGACAGACAGACTGTGAGGACGGGAGAAGTAGAGAGAGAGGGAGACACAGAATCTGAACCAGGCTCCAGGCTGTGAGCTGTCAGCACAGAGCGACATGCGGGACTTGAACCCCCAAACCCTGAGATCATGACCTGAGCTGAAGTCAGATGCTCAACCAAGGGAGCCACCCAGGTGCCCCAACAATATATATTTTTTTAACATCCACATTTGAAAACCCTTCTAGGTATAATCCATGGTAATATACAGCCAACACAGCAATCATGACAGTCCCTCATTTTCCTGACTAAATTTAGAAACAAACATTTTCAGAATATGAAATTAAATAACAAAGGTCATAGGGCAATGAATAATATGCTGTGTGGTTAATTACACTTGGTTCTAAAAAAAGTCATCGTAGCCTCTACATAAAAATTGCATGTGTAGTTATTTCAGTTTGAAATGTCATAGGGTTACTTGGTTCCAAAAAGAAAATGGAAAAGCACAAAGATATTTACATAATACTGATAAAATAAAATACTTCTTAAGAGAATGTAATACCTAATTCTTCATTGCTTCCCTTTGTCCTGTGGCTGACTTATAAATATGCAATGCACAATTCTTTGTGCCATTGAAATTAGGGATTCATAGTATTTTCAGTCTTTTCAGGGAAAGGACCAAAAAATTTAGATACAGAAAAGATATGATTGTTTTCCCAGCAGTTAGTTACAAATCTGATGAACCATTGTAATCATAATGTAGATAGAATTACATTTCATCTTTTTCCGTGTGGAGATAACCTGCACTTTTAACTTCCAGCAATGCTGTTTTGATGTTCCCTTAATACCTCAGGTTTCAAAAGTAAAACATGTCTAAGATCCTTGAATGAAAATCACTTGTCTGCCCAATTTTTAGACCTGCCGTAATTAAGGCAGGAGACTTAATTGTGAATGAACTCATCCTAATACTCAAATAAGACAAATGAGCAAGCCACATTGTTAGCAGCAATGATCAAAGTGATAGCTCTGGGCAGTCTAGCAAATGCTAATGTGACTTGGGGTGTTCGCCTAAAAAAAGACACACACTGAGGTCAAACGCACTTTTGCTTTTTTGGGTGATCTTGCCCTGTCATGCCCTAAGAGACCAGAGAAGGATTTTTCCTCTCTATTTTTGTTTCCTATTTCCCTAGGATTTACACTTTTGCTTCTTCTGATTGGTTTGACAAACATTATTGGACATTTATGACGTGCTAGACACTGTGCTAGGTGTTAGGAATTCAAAATCAAAAAATAAATAAATAAATAAATAAATAAATAAATAATTGTCCCTGTGGTCAAGGAGCCCAGTTTAGAAGATTTAGACAATGAGGATACTCAGTGGGAATACTTTGAGTTCAGAGGAGGGACTCGGTTTCTCCATCTGGATAGCTTCTCTAGGGCCCATTCAAACTCTAAAATGTACATGATTCTACTTAATAAGTCTGGGTTTCATATTATTTCAGATCAGGTGTTTAGTAGCTATACTGATACAGCTACAGTACTTCTAGAATGCTGATGCCAGGATCAGCCTTAGTCTTCTCCAGGTTTCTCTTAGTGTTTTCCTGACATTATTACCCTACCTAAGGCCCCACAGTTACCTTTTGCTCTTGGCGCGGCAGGGGTGTTGATATGAGCATGTTTTGCAGGGGCCATATACCTTCAATTCACCCTCATTTGGTGGAGAATAGTTTTGTCCTCTTATTCAAGTTACTTACTTGCCACAGATTGAAATTCTAAAAGAATTTACTTGTCTTCATTCCTTTCGGAATAAATACAAGTCTGACACACTCTCCTCTTCTATTTTAGAAGAGAGAGGCCTTAAAATGGTTCTATCTTGTGATTTATTGGGCGGCTTCTTGCCAGTGAATGAGACTGATCCCAGCCACAGTCTCTTGGTTTTGCATCATCCAAACTTGTGGGGTTTGCTGATTCAGGAATCATTTTGTTCTTTATAGCTCTTCTGTTGACTGCTTCTAAATAAGGAGAGCCATTCTCCAGCTTGAGTTATAAAACTCATGTTTGTTTTGGTTTGGTTTGGCTTTTAAAATTTTATTTGAAGAGGTGTCAAAAAGATCCAAGGCAACATAAGATGAATTGTAGATCAGTGGATATCAACTAGGGGTAAGGAGGGGTAAGAGCTTTTTCATACATAGCTTGAAAAACTGCCTCCACCCATCCTGTCCATTGCAGCATTTGAGAATCATGGCAATAGAGTAACAACAGAAGATTAGATCTCAGAACCCAGGTTCCATTTACATTTCTGCCACCAACTCCCCAAATGCTCCATGATCTTGGTTTACCCTGTGGTCAATGACACTTAAATGTTCATCTGCATATTTTGAATTTGATAAATCATCTACCTACCTCTTCTTACTCAGATTTCATACTCTAAATGCAGAATTTATTTATAGATTTCAGAGGGGAGGTAGTAGGGAAATAGGCAAAAGGGTGAAGGGAAGTAGGAGGTAACAGGCTTCCAGTTATGGAATGAATAAGTCACAGGGATAAAAAGTACAGCATAGAGAATTAAAAAAATAAAGTGATTTAAATTCCAAAGAATAAAATATATAGTGAAAAAGCTATTATGGAAAAAATATATTTAGACTGTCCCTATACTTAACCCCAGAAAAGTTGGTTAATTAAGTCTTGTTCCCCCATCAAGGAAACAGATATTAAAGTGGTTTTTTTAATGTTCATTTTTGAGATAGAGGGAGAAAGTGCACACATGAGCAGGGGAGGGGCAGAGAGAGATGGTGAGAGAGAATCCCAAGCAGGCTCATGCTACCAGCACAGAGTCTGACACAGAGCTCGATCTCATGACCCGAGCTGAAATTAAGAGTTGCATGCTTAACTGACTGAGCCACCCAGGCACCCTGTATAGATATTCAGTTGTAGCTGGAGGATCTTGTTTCAAAATGATGTCTATTCATTCATTGAGGTGCGATTTAGGGGTGTTATCCAAAATTTGGGGGCCAGATCCCTTTACCCAGATAAATGGTAGAGCACTGACAGAACCCAACAAAACCGGTCAGTTACAGTTCCACAAAAGGTTGAGTGTGTAGCTTTGTGATCTTTACAAGACATCTCAGAGATTCCTTGGATTTGGTATTTTCCACCAATTAATTACCTGAGCTCATTGCATTCCTGGCCAAGGGCACTTTCTCCTTAGCTTTTTCTAGAAAGTCTCATCTTGCCCTTCCCCATCTCCACCTTTAGTTCTGGTAACCCTAGTTCCCCTCAAGAGTTCTAGGAGATAAGGGCTCTTGTCTGACCCTTCCAGTCTGCATTCGCTTTCTGGGCTCATTTGTCTCCTCAATGAGTAGAGTCTAATGTGTTCGTTATCTGGTCCTTCACAAGGAAAGTTTGTCACCCCAGGGACCAGAATGTGGCACTTGTGGCTCCTCTACTAAAGCCTTGCAGTTCTTAAGGATGTGTCCAGCTGGAAGGCAGTCTTGGTCTCTCATCTTTCTGTCACTCAATATCTCCTCAGAACATGAGTTATAGCACTGGTGAACTTGAGAGAAAGACCCGAGCTGAGGTCAGCCCTTGTCTTCTCAGAGGCAGCCTGTCACAGGCAGCATAAACTCTGGTCTGTCTTCTGCCATGCTGTATGGAGCCAGCACAAGTCATTCTGCTCTCAAACTTTATCTCAGGGGTAGCCTCACGCTAATCCAAGCTCACAGAGACTGCTGGATAGCCAGAACTAAAGTGTATTATATTTTGGGGGTGTCTGGCTGGTTCAGTCAGTAGAGTGTAGGACTCTCGATCTCAAGGTTGTGAGTCCAAGACCCACATTGGGCCTGGAGCTTACTTTAAATAATAATAATAATAAATATAGTGTGTTCCATGTTAATGATAAATTCAACCAGCTATCAGATGGGCCCACATATCAGCAGATCCCTGGAGACAGGGAGCAAAGTCATTCAAATTCTGTACAAACTGAATAAGGAAAGGTAGGTAGATGACTTATCATTTGCCATAGTCACCTAAGAGTTCAAGTCCTTGGGCCGAGGCCCCTTTTGCCCTCTCCCCTGAACAGTAGGTGCTCTTAACTACTGGCTTCTTAGGCTTAGATTTTCCATGATAGGGCTGATAGCACCTCTGCTCAGCATCTCTACTCATCCAGGCTTTTTTCCAAAGAGTTGATTAGCTTTACACTTTTTAAATTAACAGTTACATTCTGGTGCTTGCCATCCTTGAGATTACCCTCATGTCACCTTGGCTGACATTATAGATGTTTCCAAAGTCTTCAGTTATACACTGGTTACCTATCAGTTTACTCCTTCAGTCAATTTATAATCTGTGTGAATGTGTGTGTGTGTGTGTGTGTGTGCACGCGCGCATACCTTAATGGTTTAACTCTCAGAAGGCACTTTCATTTCCTATTTCTATGGGAAAATACTTTACTATTCTCCCATTGATTGCCAACAAGGTATCTTTGAGTTCTTTGGAAAGAAAGCCTTTTAGTATAACTGTTTTTATCATACTTTGAAACTTAACTGCCTGAATTCAAGCACCTAAGCAGTTTTTCCTGATTTCATAATAACATAATTTCATAATAACTACTGAGACTGAGTTAATGATGACAAATATCTAGCAAAGCCTCTTAGTTTTTTTAACCTCTGTTAAATAGTCTTAAGCAATAAAGTCAACACATCTTTAAGACCTCTAATTTGTTTCCAAAGGAGGAGGATAAAAATATTTTACTCTTAAGCAAAGAGATAGCCAATTGGATGCCTCTGACAATCAGAATCAGCCTCAGATCAGAAATGACTCTCCCCACTGGCTTCCTTTTTCTCTTCCCTAAACATCTCTCCTGTTTTGAGCACTGTGGATATAAAAGTGAAAATATGATCTAATAGAAGATTCTTGACCCAATGGGGCTTACATTCTAGTTGAGGAAGACAGACTATAAAAAAATATATAAACAAGAAAAATATCAGCAACTGGTAAGTGCTGTACAGAGAATAAGACTGAATAATATAACAGTGACTGTTTTCAATGGGATCATCAGTGAAGGCCTCTCTGAAGGGCCATGTTAAGGCTGAGACCTGAGAGAGGAGCCAATCATAGCAGGATGTGGGTAAAAACATCACAGGTACAGGACGAAGGAGGTGGGACAGGTTTGGTGAGTGTGGGAAGAGAAAGGTAGTTCAGCTGGAGTGTGACCAGCAAGGAGGAGGGAGGCAATATGTCTTACCCAGAGTACAGGATGTGGAATGTGTGCAGGAGCAAACACCTTGATGATTTCCTCATGGAGAGGGACCATGGAAACTATAACTGCTTTACACTTATGTTTTTGCTCTATTTTAAAAACATATCATAAGGAAAAGTGGGTGTATAATATGGTTTGGTTCAGGATCCACAGAATTGTCTCTGGCCAAGCTCATTTGTGTCTTTTCCAGATATGAGCTCCAAATCAGACAAATGACATTTGAGAAGAGTAAAAGGACAAGGAAAATTCATCATCGTGGCCTTCAATATCTCTGAGGTCAAGGGTGTTTAAAAGCCAAGGATAGAAGAGTATATGAATGACTTTTGAGGAATTGCAAGATGAAAGCCATATAAATGACTTTTTATAAATTGTTTTTTTAAACTTGATAAACACACCCTGTTGAAGAATTGGGGGTATCAACATTCTCTGTCTCAAAATGTATCTTCCGGCTCAGTGACGTGAGTGTGCTAAGACAGTATAAATAAGGCTTCGGAATGTATATTGGCCCTGAGGTTTACAGATTCATAAACTATTGTTCTCAGTTCTTTCAGGAGAGAATTGATTCACATTAACCAGTTATAATAGATCGATCAATAAAGTACAACCAGAGAGAGAGAGAGAGAGAGAAAGAGAGAGAGAGAAGCAAACCATGAGATGATAGAGAACAGACTGAGGGTTGATGGAGGGGAGTTGGGTGGGGGATGGGCTAGATGGGTGATGGGTATTAAGGAGGGCACTTGTGATGAGCACTGGGTATTGTATGTAAGGGATGAATTCAGCTCCTGACACTAATATTACACTATCTGTTAACTAACTGGAATTTAAATAAAAATTTGAAAATTAAACTAAATTTAAAAATAAATTACAACACCATTTATTTATTACCTATGAAAACTGTATACTACCAGCTGAAATTCATGTCTGTTGATCAACCTATGCTCTTCCTGGGAAGAAAATCTATTAAGAAATCATATTAAAGTCAGAAAGGTTAAATGTTAAATATGGAAGCTGAACAAATCAAGTTGGATGTTTTGAAGGGCTATTTTCATTAAGCAACGGCAGCCCGATACAGTCGTTTTTCACTACAAGGACATGCAGTCCCAGCCTGGCAAATGATCTACTATTCAGCTGGATAGGAAAAGCCAGCACTGGAGAAACACTGGCAAAGGCTGACTCCCAGCCTCTCATTTTTCTAAGTCTGAGCCACAATTGCCCAAAGGGTGATTAAAAGGCCACCTACAGTAAATTTGCCTTGGGTGTTTATTAGAAATGCATTTTTCTAGACCCTATTCCATACTTCTGAATCAAAATCTCTGACCTTGGGCTGGGAATATTCATTTTAATTAGCTTTCCAGGGAACTCTAAACACCCTGATGTGTTAAAAGCACTGTTGGCTGGAAGCTATATAACCTTAGGCAAGTTAGCTACTTAACTTCATCAAGCCTCAGTTTATTTGTCCGTAAAATAGAGGTGATAATAGGTCCTATGTTCTAGGACTATTGCCTGGATCGAGTGAGTCAAGACAGGCAAAGCTCTTAGAAAAGTGTCTGGCACCTACTAAGCCCTCAATCCATGGGTGCTATTATTATTGCCAGCATTATTGTTACCATCTTTGCTGTCATTATTCAGCCCACTACATTCCTGTTTGATCACAGACTTAAGTTTTTTAATCAAGCAAACTCAAGTTTACTAGCTACAGTCATAAGGAATAGTGTGTCTTGATAGTCTTAGTAGTATCTCCCAGATGGTTTTTCATAGATGAGATTTCAGGGTTTCTGCTTCTTCAGGATGGAAAAGATAGTATCCTAAGTCATTTCGAATCATGTAGCAGGATAGATTATTTGGGGGGAAGGTTTCTTATGGCATCCGCAGAGTTTGACTTAAAGCTTCTATTTGATCTCAGAGTTTGGCATATCCCCACCCTGTCTTAAAAGTTCAATTGCATCTTCCTTTGGGGCTAAAATTTCTGTCTACTGACAACAGTCACATCCCAACTTGTTTAAAATCATCTCCCTAACTGCTGTCACTTGTTATGAATTACTGTCATATTTACACTGTCCTTTAACAAACGAACAAAATGTAGAAAGAGAATCCTCCTGAGTCCTATGGGCTGAGTGACAGCGACTACAATCAGACAAGGTGGAATCTTGGAGACATCATGCTGGCACCCTTGGAAACAGTACCACATACCCCTTTTGCAACTTGTCAGAGATTGTAAATGAAACTTAGCACGGCAGCATTCCTATCAACTCTCTCTTCATCTGAATACTTCACAGCGGGTTATAAACATTAATTAAGCCGCAAAACATCCCTGTGACACAGATAATTACTAGTCGTTCCTGCATTTGAGATGGCCACATTAAAGGAAGAGGTTAAATGAAGTCAATTCTTCAGGTTAAGCTGATTCAGCATCAAAACCATTCAGGGAGCTTCTTCTTATCATTACAATCTAAATAGCTCTGCAACTGATTTCCTCAAACTTAAGCATAACCTTTAAAACTGAGCTGTAGACGGGGCACCTGGGTGGTTCAGTTGATTAAGCGATCGACTTTGGCTCAGGTCATGATGTCACGGTTGGTGGGTTCCAGCCTGCTGTTGGGCTCTGCGCTGACAGCTCACAGCCTGGAGCCTGCTTTGGATTCTGTGTCTGCCTGCCTCTCTCTCTGCCCCTCCCCCCCTCATGTTTGCCAAAACAAAAATTACAAGTCTAACCTGGTGAAGAACAAAGGAAGGGATACCCTGGGTTAGCTGGTGAAGAACAAAGGAAGGTATACCCTGGGTTAGCTACTCTGACTCCCTCTATGTCCAATCTGCTTACAGCGCTGGACCTGTCCCCTTTCTAATCAGTATGGGTTCTTGTTCCTCCATTTCATTTCTACTCCGCAGTAAACTGGGAGCCTACCCTCCACTGCTGGTCTGCAGAGGAGGAAACAGCCAGTTGCTGATGACGAATATGGCCTACACAGCCTGCTGGGAGAGCCACGCCTACCACACCTAGGAGCCTCCGCTTGACTCCACCCCATTTCCCTTGGGTCTGCTACACTTTGTCCGGCTCCTGGGTCACAGGCTGGCAAGGCCCTGAGCTATTTTTAGCTGGGTCCAGGGCTCACAGCACGAAATCTGGATAGGTAGCTGAGATTCAGTTCTAGTTTTTTAAAAACAACTTCCATTTTTCTCGCCTTACAATTTACCATGTCTTCATTTTAGACTTTTTGGAAAATACAGCTGAGAAAAAGGTGAGAACATTTAGAACACATAACAAAAAGAAAAAAATTAAAATGTCCTGTAATACTCTTCATTGAAGTGTAATATATACAGAAAGAGTAAGGCATACTGATCTTACATACGCATACCGATACATTTTTCTCTCTTTTTTAAAGTTTATTTATTTATTTTGAGAAAGAGAGGGAAAGCGCACAAGCAGGGGAGGGGCAGAGAGAGAGAGAGAGAGAGAGAGAGAGAGAGAGAGAGAGAGAGAGAGAGA
>NC_043703.1:143041130-143107802 GCF_006229205.1 Suricata suricatta | reverse complement strand
TACTTGCCACTTACCAGTCGGTATCCCTGCACCCCATAGGTAAACTCTATATTGACTTATGTTACTTTTGATTAATTTCACCTGTTTTTGAATTTCATATAAATGGAATCATACAGTAAATACTTTTTATGTCTTCCTTTTTTGACTCATTATAATGTCTGTGAAGTTCATCCATATTGCTACATGTAGCAGTGGATTGACTTTTTGTTTGTTTTTGCTGTATAAAATTCCACCATGTAAATATACTACAATTTATCACTTCCCTGTTGGATATTTAGCTGGTTTCCAAGTTGTATTATTAAAAATAAAACTACCATGAACATCTTGTCCATATATTTTAGAAATCATACGTACTCATTTCTGTTGGGTACACATCCAGGAGTGGAATTGCTACATCACTGGGTAGTCAGATCTCGCTTTTGTAGATGTGCCAGTTTTCTAAGCTAATTGTACCATTTTATGGTCCCATCAGCAATGTGTGAGAGTTCCAATATATACTTGTACCGACACTTGATAGTCTTAGTCTTTTTAATTTTAGCCATTCTGAAGAGTGTGACTTGATACCTTATTGTGGTTTTCGTTTACATTTCTCTGTTGACCGATGATGTTGAGTAAATTCTCAGATAGTTTTGGGACATCTTCTTTTGTGGAATGCTTGTTCAAATCTTTTACCCATTTTTAAATTGTGTTGTTTGCCTTTCTCTTCTCTTTTCTTTTCCTCCTCCTCCTCCTTCTTTTCTTCTTCTTTTTCTCCTATTTAGAAAGAGTGCAAGCAGTGGAGAGGGGCAGTGGGGGAGAGAGAGAGAGAGAGAGAGAGAGAGAGAGGGAGAGAGAGAGAGAGAGAGAGAGAGAGAGAGAGAGAGAGAATCTTAAGCAGGCTCCATGCTCTGTGCAGAGTCTGACTCAGGGCTTGATCCCACGACCCTGACCTGAGCCGAAATCAAGAGTCAGATGCTTAACTGATTGAGCCACCCAGGAGCTCCTTGTTTGCCTTTTTCTTATTGGTTTATAGTATTAAAGTTTTTTGTTGGATTTATATGAATTATATAGGTGCATATGTATATACAATTTATCATCTTTCTCTCTATATGTATATTTTTTCTCTCAGTCTACAACTTTCCCTTTCACAAAATTTTTAATTTTAATAACATCCAACTTAATCGATCTTTCCTTTTATGGTTAATGTTTTCTGTATCCTGTTTAAGAAGTCTTTGACTGCCCCAAAGTCTTGAAGAAAGTCTCCTATGCTTTCAGAAGTCTTGTTGTTTTACCCTTTAGGTCTCGGATCCATCTCAAGTTAATTCTATGTGTATAGTGTGAAGTAGAAGTCAAAGCTCGGGGTTTTTTTCCCACTAAAATATCCAATTGCTCCAGAGTTATTTATTAAAAAGATCATTCTCCCCCCACCATATGTCTGAGTCTGTTCCTGGGCTCTCTACTCTCTTCTACTAGTTTGTGTATTCTCACACCAATACCACACTATCTTAATTGCTATAATTTTATATTGTACTTTTCAACCTGATAGTAAAACCCACCAAAGTTATTCTTTCTCTTCAAGATTTTCTTATCTATTTTGAATTCTTTTCATTTCCATATACATTTTAGGGACAGTCTGTCAACTTTGACCACCACCTCCCCACTCCCAAGAAAAAAGTAGTTGAGATTTTCATTAGGAATCCATTGAATCTACAGGTTAATTTGGAAAAGACTGATATCTTAATACTGGGTTTTCCAATTCATGAACATGATATAAAACTCTGTTCATTTAGACCTTTTTAAAATTATTGTTCACTTTTTTAAAATTTACTGATAGATTACGTATATTCAAGTCTGTCATTAAATATTCCTTTACAGTGTGATTTGTAATGCTTCATAGTGTTCCACTCTATGGAAACACCATAGTTAAACTAACTTCTAATCATTAGGCATTTAAGTTATTTCTAATTTTTCATTGTATGAGAAACCTTGTGGTAATTATCATTATACATACATGTCAGAGCAAATGGACTGATATTTAGAAGGAATTTTGAGGGGTGCCTGGGGGCTCAGTTGGTTAAGTGATCGATTCTTGGTTTTGGCTCAGGTCATGATCTCATGGTTCAAGCCCCACATCAGGCTCTGCGCTGATAGTGTGAAGCCTGCTTTGGGTTCTCTCTCTCCCTCTCTCTCTACCCCTCCCCTGCTCATTCTCTCTCTCTCTTTCTCTTTCTCTCTCTCAAAATAGATAAATCACCATTTGAAAAAATGACTTTTGAGGAGAGGAGTGAAAGTTTCTCTCTCTTTCTCTGTCTCTCTTTTGCTTTTCCTCTTATCACTCTCAGTCATCCATCAACGCACATGCACACGCGCACTCAGAGTACGATACGTAGATGGCAGAAGGTGTTAGACAAATGTTTCTTCTCATGCTCTGAGTAGTTTAACGTTACACTTACATGCCCTATAGCCCAAGCAAATCCCATCCTGTACAGGAGGACCTGGGATATTTAAAAAACAGAAAGCATTCTATTCACCCCAGCTACAGGAGAAAATTTGGCTTCAGCTATGAAAAAATGACAATTTTGTGGCATTAATTAAGTCAGATTCTTGGACCCTCAGAATCCTCATCTATCAAGAGAATAAAAATCATGACACTGAAGTTCCTCCAAGCCCTAACATTCAACTGTTTTACTTAATGGATGCCACTGATCAAGACAAAATAGAATAAGTTAAACAAACAAATACAGGAGAACATAAAATATGTATTTATCTTTTTATTTTTAATGTTTATTTATTTAATTTTAAGGGAGAGAGAGAGAGAGCACAGTAGGGAAAGGACAGAGAGAGAGAGAGGGAGACACAGAATCTGAAGCAAGCTCCAGGTTCTGAGCTGTCAGTGCAGAGTCTGACATGGGTCTTGAATTTCCAAACCGGGAGATGATGGCCTGAGCCGAAGTCAGATGTTTAACTGACTGATCCACACAGAAGCCCCATAAAATAAAAGAAAACAGAATGAAGAAAAATACCTATACTAAATATAAACAATAGGATCATCCTATCCAAAATATATTGTTAATAATTGATACAAATATATAGATTCAACTGGTCTGACCAGTATCTAATTATATTCCATAGCAATCTAGGGGAATGAATCAAAAGTTTGCACATTTTATTTTAAATGTAGTAAATCACCATCTGGAAAAATGGAGAGGCTCATTAAAAATGCAAATTAAAATGACATTAATGTATCACTATCGACCTATTAAACTATCAAAATTAAATAGAAATGATAAAAGCCCAGAAAGACTAAATTGTGAAGAAACATGGTATTTAGTGGCTGCATAATGTTCTGCTACATAAATATAAAACCATAATTTCACCAGTTTCCTGTTTAAGTTGTGACTGCACAAGTCTTCCTGAAGAATGTTCTGTAAATACATATTTGAGCTATAAAAATTGTTCCTTTCATTAACAGGTAATTCCACTTTGGGAAATATGTTACAAGAAAGTAATGGAAATGAAAATTAAAAGTTTACCAAAATATTAATAACAGTATTTTTTATTAAAAAAATTTTTAATGTTTCTTTTTTGAGAGACAGAGTGGAATGGGGGAGGAGCAGAGAGAGGAAGACACAGACTCTGAGCCATCAGCACAGAGCCCAACATGGGGCTTGGACTCACACACCATGAGATCATGACCTGAGCACAAGTCAGATGCTTAATTGACCGAGCCACCCAGGCACCCCACAGTATTTTTTACGAACAAAGGTTTGGACATAGCCCAAACGCTGCAGTCAACAAAGAGCTCAGAAAGTTGGGGGAACAAAGTCTTTCAAAGAATATTTTCTTACACCTTTGTTCAACAAACATCTGACTGACTATTAGGAGGAGATAGAAGAATTTTTAAGAAGAGAATTACATCTAGTGTCATCCTTCATGGGACTCAAACTCAGGGAGATAGATGTAATAATTATAGGCAATGTGTCTTCAAGGCTTACAATGTAGGAGGTACTATTTAAGTGGTTAGATGTATTAACTCTTAATATTCACAACAACCTGTGAGGTGAGTATTATTATTATTACTATTATTATTATTATTATCCTTGAAGCACAATGGTTCTCGTGTATTCCAGAATAGGGAAATAGTGTCTTTTAAATCAATCCCTACTCATTAGGCTCAGCTGGTAAGTAACAGGGCTGGGATTGCGATGGAGAATGGGTGGCTGCAAAATAAGAACTCTGAACCCTTGCACAAAACACCATAGCCCTTTTACACAGGAATAATGGAGAGATAAGTAGCAGCAGGTGCAAAGTTCCATGGGAGCACTAAGAACGAAGCTGTGCCCTTGGCGGGGTGGGGGATGAAGGGCAGGCCGAAGGCAGAGGGGAGGGGGGGCAATCAGGGAGGTCAGAATATGGCAAAGGGGGCAGAGGCAAGTGGATTGTTCAAGGTCTTGCTCGGTGTTTAGATTTTACCCTGAAGGTGATGTGCAGGGCCTGAAGGATGCGAGGGTGGGAGTGGGAGGGTGAGACCAGGGGGGTCTCAGCAGCCGCCCAAGAGAAAGGAAAGGCAAATTTGCACAGGGGCGATATCAGTGAGGATGATGACTGGCTGGGCCCTGCCAGTGCACAGAAATGTGTTTATGGAATAAGTGGGCTGGGGAGAGAAAAGGGGGCAAAGAGCACAAGATGGCATTTAAAACACTGATCACTTCTGAAAGTGTGTAGGCATACATACTGAATTCCAAAGGTGCAAACATGAACCCAGGCTGAGGGATTGCTATGTCCTGAACTAGGTTCTTCATGGGCATGACATCATTCAGTGCTTCCAACTCTGCCAGGCAGGCATCAATATTCCCATTTTAGTGGTAGGTACACTGAGGTCCCCAGAACTTAGATGAGCTGCCTGAGGGATGTGGCTTGTCTGTGGTGGAGCTGGGGTGTGAACCTCAGTCTGTATGATCCCAAGTTCCTGCTCTTATTACTCTATCATGGAACCTTCCTCATTCTAGTAGGAAAGAGTGTAATCCATTCTTTTCTTCCATGAAGTTTAGATCTGGACAACTGAGGGAGAAATTCAAACCTGGAAAACTAGCATGGGAAAGATTAGCTAGGAATCATCTTTGATTCCTCTATAGGAATCTCCTTACTCTCCCCTGTAAATCCTGCCCCACCAACTTCTGCTAATCCCACCTCCAAAACAACTCTAGATGCTTCCTCCTCTTCATTCCCGGTGCCATCACTGTAGGGTAGCCTGGGTCAGCCCAATCCTGCCCAGCCTGGTCTGATAGCAGGCTAATTTACTTGAATGGCATTGTATCCTGCTTTCTCTGATCAAACATTTTGAGAGGGAACTCTTCAAGACTTCTGAATGAAGTTGCCTCTTAAATGCTTCTCTTGTTCCCCCACCTTCTGACTAATTAGGTCCTGCTTCCATTCTCAACCCTGCAGTGGCTCCCATCACATTGGGAATAGGATCCTGGGTCCTCAGTGTGGCTCCCTTTATCCGGCCCTTCTCTGCTTCTGTCTTTTCCTCTCAACCTCTCCATCTACGCCAAGCAAGTTTCCACCGCAGGGCCCTAATGCGGTGCTTCTATCTGCAAGAAACGGTCCCCCCTCTGTAATCTACCATGAGATACGTACATTCTCACTCTCTGTCTCATTTTATTCAGATTGCTGCTCATTTGTCACATCTACAGAGATCCTGGCTGCCCACTCTAAAGTAGCATTCTTCTTTATCACTCTTACCCTGTTTTATTTTTCATCATGACCCTTAGCACCCCCCCCACACACACACACACATTCCATCTCCTAAGGAACAAACTATCCTGGTTTGCCTAGGGGATTCTTGGGCCAGGGGACTTCCAGCACTAAAATCTAGAAAGTCCCAGGCAAACTAGGATGGACTGATCACTCTATACCACCCCTACCAGAATATAAGCTTGATGAGGAAAAGATTTTTTTGTTCTCTTTTGTAAACTTTACCAGAAACGAGGCCTCCCATGGCTCTTCTGCCTGAGTCAGTCTCTTGGTTATGTTTAATGTTTTGACTCCATACCAATGAAAAGTGGATGAGGGATGCATGCGTCAGAATTCCCCAGGGCGTTGTTTCAAACTATGTACCCCTCCACTCCCAATCCTGAGGATTAAATTGGACTTTCTTGGTGGAGGGAGGGGAATCACACAGTGGTGTTTTGAAAAAGCTGCCCAGATGATCCAGACAACAAGCACACAGCCACTTTGTTGGAAGGGCACTGAACTAAATCCCATAATGCTTCACGCCCTGTTAACATCCCTCAGTTGGATTACCCCTGTAAAGGCCTTCCCTGACTGCATGGCCCTCTCCCTCTTTGGAATTCTAAAAGGCTTAAGATCTGGACCACACTCCTGAGCCCTAGCCTGCAGACCTGGCATAAGAATACAAACACATCAGGATTGCCTATGGGAGCCCTCCCAGGGGTGTGGGGCAGCCATTCCAACCTCCCCCTGGCTCTGGCGGAGAATGACTCCTTCCTTGTCATCCCCGAAGACTCCCACCCACAGTGAAGCCATCCACCTACTGCTCACTCCTAGCCTGCTGTGAGCTAATGCACCCTACCATCAGAGCAGGTCATGGTCACCGACCCAGTCCATCCCTCCATTCACGTCTTCCTACTTCCTCCCACAACAGTGTCCAGAGCTGGTCTGTAACTAGCTCTGACCTCTACATCCCACTGCCTGGTATCCCAAGCCTCTGAGTCTTCTTCCCCACATCTATCACAGAAAAACTTGCTTCACAGGATTTTCAGGGGGATTAAGTATAACGCCAGTAAAAATTCCCAGCACATGGTATACTTAGACTCTGCCAGCCAAAAACCTTCTTTCTGACAAAGGAGCCATGACTGTCTTCTGAACATTGGGACCCTGGCTCTCCTAGGCTGCATGAGTTCTGTCTTAACAGAAGCATCACTACTAAAAGTATCCTAATGTTACCAGAATTTAGGATTTAGGTTGACTCAATCACATTCTCTGGACTGGAATATAAGGGGTCAGAGCAAGCCTATTTTTAGCAGCGAGAAAGTTGTTCTTTGAGCTGGTGGTGCTGTTTAAAACACGTTGGGGCATAAATAAATAAATAAATTAATTAATTAATTAATTAATTAAAACATGTTGGGGCAGAAAACAGAAAACTGCTGTGCTGATTCTTGACCCAGCTGGCCTGGAAGATAAGAGGGTGAAAATTAAAATGAGAATTGGTGTGGAGGTACAGGGTTCTAGGTGACTCTTTCCCAGGAAAGCAGGGATGAAAAGAGTAGGTCCTTGCACAATGCAATTGCTTACAAGTAAAAATGAGAGAGAGAGAGAGAGAGGGAGAGAGAGAGAGAGAGAGAGAGAGAGAGAGAGAGAGAGAGAGAGAAGAAGAAGAAGAAGAAGAAGAAGAAGAAGAAGAAGAAGAAGAAAAAGAAGAAGAAGAAGAAGAGGAAGAAGAAGAAGAAGAAGAAGAGGAAGAAGAAGAGGAAGAAGAAGAGGAAGAAGAAGAGGAAGAGGAAGAAGAAGAGGAAGAAGAAGAGGAAGAAGAAGAGGAAGAAGAAGAGGAAGAAGAAGAGGAAGAAGAAGAAGAAGAAGAAGAAGAAGAAGAAGAAGAAGAAGAAGAAGAAGAAGAAGAAGAAGAAGAAGAAGGGAGGGAGAGAGAGAAAGGAAGGGAGGGAGAGAGAGGTAGGTAGCTATCCAAGGTAAGAACCGTAGTTCCATTTTCAAATTTCAGTTTTGTTATTAAGACAATGAAATCTAACCTTCCCAGATCTCAACTTCCTCAACCACAAAGTAGCAAGATCAAAAGTAATAGTCTTTTTTAAAAAAGTTCCCAGCACATATGTTCACTCCCTTTTTCCCTTCTGCCCATTCATTCCCTATCTTTTGGTTTGGAGCCAGCTCCTTCCTGACAACCAAACGCCCAGACTCCATGAATTGTCCTCAGTCTCTTCCACCGCCCCCCCTCCCTCGACCCAGCCTTATGGGATCAGAGGTGTCCCAGCCTCCTTCAGTCTCCATGCTGCCAGGCCCACATTTAGGGTCCAGGTCTGCCTGCGAATTACAACTCCAGCTGACCTCATGCCTATTGCACAGGGCAGTGGAAAACACTGATAGATGTTTTCTGCCATGCCAAATTAGAATCCTCAATGGCTTTTCCCATAAACTTTCTTATAATTGGTGGTTAGAGTCTGTATCCATGGTAATGGATACTTTCCTATGGTTACACTAAGGATTAAATTGATTTTGCAGACTGATCTGGGAATTTAACCACCATTTGTACCACAGTCTCTGTGGGAAAATATATTCTGTGTTCCAAACAATTGACCTTTTGGAGTCGATCCAGTTCCTATGTTGGGGACGGCCTGTACAATAGTGTGTTACATTTTGGGTTTCACTTGTGTGTCCTAGAATCAAAGACTTGTTAGAGCTGGAAGAAAATTTTACAGATCATTTATTAATGAACTAATTTGGTAGGTAATAAAACCACAGTTCATCAAGAGAGAGATTTGTCTCAGGTTCTTCAGCTACTTTGGTCTCACACCTCCAAGCCAATGCTTTTCCACTATCCAGATCATCTTGTGGTTGTTTCCCCACATAGTCAGTTAACCATTTCAGAGCTGGGAAGGTCATGTCTTCAGCACAGAGTCAAAAATACTAAATGTTTCATAAATACTTCATTCGTTCATTATTCACTTTGCTTTACAGGTCCATTCACTGTAAGATTTCCTTAAATAACAAGTACCATTAGGACATTTCAATTAAGTATTTACAGTATTTACAATAGACCAGGTTTGCTTTCAATCAAGATTTGAATAAGAATTCATAAATACTCTATTTTACCAGGGTTTCCTGCATAAAAGGACCTATCAGTGTTACATCAATGAATAATTTTCACAGCTCACAGACACATTTGGGTTTAGTTTTAGGAGACACATGCCATTAATTTTAACATGGTCTTAGGAGACAGCTACTCATTTTGTAACTACATTAGAAAGCTTAATAACGCTTTGTTTTATTTACCAAAACCACAGAGTTGTGGAATCATTCAGAAGTAAACCTTTCCCAACTGAAAAGGTGACACATACATGATTTGGATTTGCTGCATGAGGAGAGCACCCATCATTAGAAAACATTTAAATTGTTTTATTTGAAACAAATTTTCACATGTTGTATACTCTTCTTCACCCACAAACACATTTAGTTATTCCTTCATATCTTGTTTGAATGAGCAGGACGGGAGGGCACCTAAAGAGAAACAAATTCATATATGCAAATGATATGGTTTTACTGTAACAAACTAGGAGTGACCTAATTAGACAGCTGGCCCTGAAATCTAATTACAAGAGATGAATAAGGACCACAGGATCAACTCTTCAAAAATTAAATCGTCATCCTCTGTGGTAGCTGCCCATCCAACTCTCACTGCCTTATGGTTAACAGTTCTATACAGCATTTATTAATAATAATAATAATAATAATAATAATAAATTACTAGGCATTTATTTTCAACCATTTTATCATGAAAGTTCTACCAGAAACTTCTCCTAAAAGACAATGCTCGCTGAGAGTTTGTATGTATGCGTTGGGGGTCAGAATTGAAAGGTGGGTCTGGTACTGCCCAGGGGCAGGGGAAGAAGCATTTGGTTATATGTGGCTTTATAATTTGGGGGGCTAAAATGACTGAGGACATGCCTTATGACTTAGCTGGTGACTTTGGCACTTGGTTCTTCTCTCATATGTGTATTGAAATGAAACCAAAACTAAATCTGAAGAAAGCAGTCTTGGCCCTGCCCTGGTGTACCGCCTCAGCCTGGCTGTGGATTGCCAGGGGCGGCTTCTCTTCTAATGCATGTGTCCTTGTGTGGTTTCTCAATATGCTCGAATTGAGCTGACCACAAAAGCCTATAGCATTCGATATACAGATGGCTGCCCTCAAGCTGTCTCTAGTAAAATTTAGAACTTACTGCCACTGTAGACTCATTGAAGACTTGATTAAGAGGAATCATATTTATGGAAGGACAGTCCAATGAATGCCGATTCATTCATATAGAAGCTATTTTGGATTAGTCGGGGCACAAAGAGTTGTACATTACTACCACAGCCTCCACATTTTGCCACCTAAACCTATTTAATGTCACATCTTACTGGCTATCGGCCAATATTCAATAGTATGTAAAACTTCTTTTTTTTTTTTTAAGTCTATGCTGTGTTTATGAAAAGGAATAATGAGTCTGCTGTTCACTATGTTCCAAAGTGCCTTGTTTGAGAACAATCCACAGGGACATCTGTCTCATCTCAGCATAGTGATGGCGGGGGTCCTCTGACCACTGCTCTGCCTTTATCTAATGGGCACTGATGGGCCCCAGGCATTTTCTGTTTGGAAGAAACAGATAATACATACAAGATCATGATGTTAATAACACCCCAAATTACGATTCCCCAACTTCCTTGACATCAGGAAGTCCAAATCCCCTCCACAAACATTTCTGGAATTACCCAAGGATGTTGGCATGTGTAACCCAAATGTCTCCCTAAGCCCAGTAGTGCACTGGTAAAGGTTTAACATCTAGCAATATGGCAGGAAAAAAAAAACTATATTTTCATAGCATTTGCTAACCTCCTTGGTGTAAATATTCCTGTGATGGCCAATGTGATGTTACTGAACATAGAGTTGGAAAAGAGATGCATAGTAGCATATCATTGTATACTATTTCCATTATACAGATACAATAGATGTAAACAACCTCTAGACTATACATAATAGTAAAATGTAGTGAAATAAATAGGACATGATGAGTTTTGAGTAACCGCTACCTTTGCTTTTAATATAATTTACTCATTTGTAAGTCTATAGAATTTAAGTTTTAAATCGTGATTCTGTTCAACAACTGACTTGCAGAATTCCTGAAAGTTTAACAACGGACTCTCATGAGCCAGCGTAAGCCGGCTACAGCACGCCACTATCTAAAGCCCCGCTGAGTTGGGAATCCTAGCTAATAGTTTGTCCTTTGGTCTGTGAGATTAACAATCCTGATCTAACAAGGAGCAGGACTTTACCATGGTCAGTAAGGGGACTCAGGTCCCTTACCTCAGTCTTGCCACATGTTCAGAAAGACTGAGAGGCATTTCCCTACAGATGATCAGGACCACCACCGGCCAGTCCTCTGCTCTAAAGTTTTCTGGTCTCTGGGTGTGTGCTCTCTATAGGGCTGCTACCCACCACAGGGCCTGGCCCAACCAGCATCTGTCACACCCCTGGCAGCCTTCTTGTGTCTCTGCTTCTGAGCTGCTGGCTTCCCTAACTGATGACCCCTACTCCACCAACAGGACAGACCTCGAGTCTCCTCAGTGTCAATATCTGCCAAGTGGGGCTTTTCTCTATTTGGAACTCACTTGGTGAGTTCCAACTGCCTCCCCTGTTACTGCCCGTAGGATTGTCTCCTGCAGCCTCCGGATCTCCCCCTCCTACCTCTTCTTCTCTCCTCAATCTCTTATACACATTTTAAAGTCCAAATAAACTTGAAAGCTGAGTTTCATGTAAACGTGAAACTCATTTAATAAAGTAGGATCTAATGGAAGTGAAGCAGGATCCCAATTTTATAAAATAGGATATATTCAGGTATATAATAGGAAACATTATCTAGAGCTGGTGAAATAATAGATGATTTTTATATTTTATCCTTGTTTTCAAAATTTCCTTCAATAAATATATTTTATTCTGGGGGCAAAAGAGGGGATTACTTTAATGGCAAATCTGATCTGTACCGATATGAAGCATAATGTCTTATTCATCTTACGTGATGTGAATATTCATATGATTTTCTTTAAAAAGTATATACAATTTCAGGGGCACCGGGGTGGCTCAGTCGGTTGAGCGTACAACTTCAGCTCAGGTCATCATCTCACAGTTTGGGAGTTCAAGCCCCGCATCGGGCTCTGTACTGACAGCTCAGAGCCTGGAGCCAGCTTCGGATTCTGTGTCTCCCTCTCTCTCTCTGCCCCTCCCCTGCTCACACTCTGTCTCTGTTTCTCACAAATAAACATTAAAAAATTAAAATATATATATATATATATATAAAGTTTCAGATTATAGTGAGCTGCCCCCAAAAGTTTCTGTGGTGCTAAGTAATATGTAGTATATGTACCAGCTAAACTTCAAAATCTGAGGCATTCCAAATCTGAATTCTTATGTAATTTTTTTTGGAAGGAGATCCCACAGAAAAGTTGGCTGGGCCCCTAGTGTTATATAGCTCTTTCATGTTTATAATGGATTTTTCTTTCCCAAGATTCCGAAGCACTAGAAACCCTAGAGAAGGGATATCTTCAGGCAGTACTCAGGACCACTTTCCAATCCCTTCTGACTCCCACAACTCTGCTAAGACTGGCCTCTCACTGCCGCACTTGTGGTGATTTCTCTACAGAAGCTTACTTTCTCCCTGTGCAATATAGTTTCCTTTGGGTGTCCCTTGTCTATTGCATATGTCTGTATATATGTAAACCCTCACTGTGGACAGGGTTCAAAGTTTCATGGGATTCATGGGCCTCGTGAAAATTGGAAGGTAAACACTTACTAATTGGTCCCGAGCATTCTGTTACTCTTAAAGAGTTTCATGGAAGAGATGAGGGGAAGTGGCATCCAACACCACAGCTGGTATATTCAAGTCCTAGTTTCAGCTCAGTTGGAATACCTACTCCACTTGCAACTGATCTTTTCCCTGGTTACTGAAAAGCTGAGAATCATATTTGTGTCCTATCCCTAAGCAAACCAACAGTATTTTACACCATGCATTTTGCATACAAAACTGCTGGCTTTATCTTATCTTTCCCACTTTTTATTTTTTTGGTCCTATTTTTCTCTGTACTTTTAAAAAATTTCCTTTAATGTTTATTTATTCTTGAGAGACACAGACAGAGCGCAAGCATGGGAGGGGCCGAGGGAGAGGAAGACAAAGAATCTGAAGCAGGCTCCAGGCTCTGAACTTTCAGCATGAGCCCGATGCGGGGCTTGAACCCACAGACTGCGAGATCCTGACCTGAGCCAAAGTCGGACACTTAACCGACTGAGCCACCCAGGTGCCCCTCTCTGTACTTACTTTTAATTTATCCAACTGCACGTATTTTCATAAGCCACCTTAAATCAATTCTTTTGGAATAAAACAAGGTAGAAAGAAATGTTCTTTAACAGAACAAGAGTGTGACGAGGAGCCATTTCTTCACCCCTGATTGGCAATGAGTCTGTGAAAACTACTCTAGACAGGATCACCATTATTGCTTGTCACCTGGTCTGTGTCCACCATCAATGTATAAGCTAAATCCTGAAATGGAGAAAAAGTTGGGGGAGGGGGAAATGCATTAGGAAATTCTAGCTCTGTAAGTCATCTGGGCCAATACAAAGCACTTGATTGGACAAAGCTTCCTACTTGCCCCTCCAAAAAAAAGAAAAGGAAAAAAGAAAAAAAAGAAAGGCAATCTTATGGTTACCACTTTCCAAGTTTGTGAGATAGCACATACATATTGATCTCAGCTTAACATAAACTGGTGATAACATTTCACAATTGTTAAGAGCGAAGACACTGGCACTAGATGCCTGTGTTTGAATCCCAGATCTGCTAGTTATTTGTGTGATTTGGGCCAGTGTATTTAGTCATTCTGTATGTACCTCAATTAACCCCATCTGCAAAGTAGAGATAATAATAGTACCTACCTCATAGGGCTGGCTTAAGGATTAAATAAGATAACATGGAACTCTTAAGACAGTGCCAGAACACACACAGAAATCTCAATGTTGGCTATTAGTGATGTGTGACTGGGAGAAGGACTCCCTTGACCTCGGGACAGCACCTTGTCGGAGTTTCTGGATTAACACTTGAGGAGTAAGTAAAGAACTTTGATCAGACCACTTTCTTGTAACAGGCCAAAAACTCTGGCTTGCCTGGATCTTTTTCGTGGCTACTCTTCCTCCTGCCTTTCTAGAGGCGGAATTACGTGGTGGAAAAAAGCTGGACAACCAGCCTTTCTGAGCCTGTCTTTCTGTCTCTTGCCAAGCGCTTGATGGGTCTACCCTGCAGAAGCTTACAGTCGAGTGTAGGAGATAAATGCATAAACAATCACAAGGCAGAATGATTAAGTAATATTAACGGAGGTCTGGACAAAACAAAAAAGCACTGGGATAAAACAATATGCACAGAGTGAATAGAGATGTAATATGTGTGGATGCACTACACAGAAGGCAGAGAGTGGTACCCACGTTGATATATTGTTGCTGACCCTTCCAGAAGCCCACTGTATTTCATCCAGGGACACTTGGGCAACCAGCCTTGTGGAATGATGGAGTAGAAAACCCCTCATTTGCAATGTCAAACTTTTCCAACAGAGTAACTCAACCCCTTCTTGCTTCCCAAACGCGCAAACCTAGGTTTCAAACGTGGATAAATGTAGTCCACGTTTCCCCGTTAACGGAAACATGAGGAATTGCTTGCAAAACTAGGGAAGGAAGGCAAGAAATGAAAAACGAGGCGGGAAGGGCACCACAATGCGGTCTGCGGAGGACCCGGCAGCTGAGCTGCGGGAAGGTCAGCGCTGCCCACGCTCGCTCGGCCTAATGGGAGCTTCCCCAGCGCGGCGAACCCCGCGAGCCTCGAGGCGCCTGCGCCGCCGTGGCGATTCGGCGCAGTGGAAGTGGTGAGCGAGGGCGACGCACCTGCGCGAAAGCAGCAGTGGCGGCAGCGGCGGGAGAACCAAGTCCAGTGCGATTGCGCGAAAGCCTGGGCTGTGGTGGGGGCCGCGGAGGCGTGCGCCCTGCGCCTGCGCGGAGGGTTGCGTGGCGCGGTGGCGGGGAAGGGCGGTGTGCTGTAAGTGGAGCTGCGGGTGGCGCCGTCGGCGGCGCTGGTGAGCTTTGCGGAGTTGGGCGGTGCCGAGGAGGAGGAGGTGGTGGCTGGGTCTGACGCGGCCCGGTTCTTGGGGGCTCCACTTGTTTATTTATTTATTTATCGTGTGTGCCTCCGAGTGTACGCGCGCTCCACTACTTGGTGGGGGAGGGGGTGGGGGGAGGGCCCGGGGACAAGGGGGAGTTGGAACCGGGGTCGAAACGCCGCGTGACTTGTAGGTGAGGGAGCGCCGAGCCGTCGCCGCAGCCTCCGCCACCGTGAAGCCCTTGTTCCCGCTGCTGGGAAGGAGCGTCTGGTGCCGACAAGATGGCGGACGGGGAGCTGAACGTGGACAGTCTCATCACCCGACTGCTGGAGGGTGAGTGCGGGGCCAGGCCGGCCTCAAGAAGGGGGCGCCCCCTTCAGCCCTCATTCCCCTTCGCCGCCGAAACCCGAGGGGACCCCCGTTCCCGCCCCGCGGCGGCCGCGGGGGAGGGGGCGAAGAGGCTGCTTGGCCTCCGGGAGCACGGCCGGCGGGAGGCAATTCGAGAGGGGCTGTCCCCGCGGGCGGCGCGGCCGGGCCCGGCGGGCAGTGTCCCCGCGGACCCTGGGTCCATCGCGGCGTCGCGCAGGCCGGGGGGTGCGAGGAGCCCAAGGGTGACCCTTCCCAAGGAGGCTGCGAGGATGCGAGCTGTGCATTGTATGTCCGTGGAACGTCTATTTCTTCTCTGTTCTCTTTGTGCATTGCCCTTGGCTGCCTCCGACTCTTGTTCCGGGAGTGAATTTTATAAAAATCTCCTCATTGAGACAGTTGTTGGACCTCTTCTGCATTTTTACATGATGCTGTGGGACGAACTCTATTTAAGGAGGGGGTAACAGCGGGAATTGAGTACCTCCTATTTATTATCTAGCTTGAAAAAAAATAGTAAAACAGAAAGAAGTCTTTGGTTAGAGCTGAAGATGCACTCGAGAAAGAATATGTAGACACGTTTGCTGACGGGATTGACTTTGGGGTTGGAGAATTTAACAGGTTTGAGCAGGATTTAATTTTTGCACAAACTTAGAAAAGGTCTACTTTATTGTAAAAGCCTCTGTTGTGTGTAAAAGGTATTTATAAGTCTTCGCTGCTTTTGAAGTTTCCTGGTCCTTCTGTTTTTATTGAACAGTTTTATGTTGGGGTGGGGGGTTGAGGGAAAGGGAAGAGATGGCGAGGCCAGGATATTATTCAAAGTTAATCGCAGTCTTGTGCCCGTGAATTCCTTTATCCTAAAATTTGCGTCACCACTAATTGCTTTGTGAGTGTGTAGAAAAGATACTAAGCCTTCAAAAAAATTTTTTTTTTAGTCTTTTCTGTTGGAAACGGTCAGAGTGCATATGCACTAACTTACTTGCTTTCAGGTTACCTAAAGGTAACTTGGCAACCGTGAAACGCGGTATATTCTTGTATTTGGAACATCATCAAAGAAGATTGTATTCTTGGGGGTGAGGGGCCGGCTAGTTCCTTTTTTCTGTGTTGGTTTCTGTCAGTTTTGTATGCCCGTTGTGTAACAAACTACGGTTATTTGCTCCAGATGTGAAAGCCTTCCAGCAGTCTTAAGACTGGATAGGAAAGTTTTACCAGGAACTCTTACCTTTTCTTTTACTATCAAGTTATTCCTGGTAGGCCCCCTGGTGCCTGTAGTCTGTGTTCATTCCTTAAGCCTTGGACTTGAACAGATGTGGACATCTTGCTGAGTTTACAAGACATTTGCTTTGGAAAAAAATTGTATTTTGTAATTGTGCGTTGTTCTAAGAGGGAAATATAGCTACTTAAACAGTTTAATGTTTTCTTAACTTTTGGGGGAAATCTAGGCCTGCTTTCTTACACATTTTAAACTTGGTTTGTAAATTTAAGTATTTTAAAAATCTGATGCTTGTTATTTCAACTAATTCAGTTTTATTTTTCATATATTTCCATATCTGTATACTTGTAGGCATAAAACAGTAGATTTATGTGTTTTAAAATGTTTGATCTGGGACCTTTTAAATCAGATGCACTTTTTTAGGATACTTAAGAAACTTCACTAGTGGATTGTACAAGTTTATTGGGAAAAAGCTATGGAGGGAAAAATAGGCTGAGTGATTCCATTAGTTTTGTGAATTCAAATTTAATATTTGGTGCTGGCTTTGGACAATCTCCTCCCTCCCCCCTTTTTGACGGAGGAGAGAAATCTAGTCTAGACATTTTCACCTTTTAATATTGACCTCCTTCATGCCAATCACCAGGAATCCTAAGATAAAGCACAATCTCTTCACCCGAGGAGCTTCCAGTCTAAAGTGATTTCTGGGTTTTCCCAGCCTCCTCTCCATATTCAACACACTCTTTACTGATGAGTAAAGAGTCTCATCAGTAAAGAGTTTCATTACTTGCTTCTCGATCCCGGGAAGTATATTTAGTTTGACAGTACCTCCTTAGAATTCTTTTTTTTTTTTAATGTTTTATTTATTTTTAATACACAGAGAGGCAGAGCATGAGAGGGGGAGGGGCAGAGAGAGAAGGAGACACAGAACTGGAAGCAGGCTCCAGGCTCTGAGCTAGCTGTCAGCACAGAGCCTGACGTGGGGCTCGAACCCAGGAACGTGAGATCTAACCTGAGCTGAAGTTGGAGGCTTAACCAACTGAGCCACCCAGGCGCCCCATTACCTCCTTAAAATTCTTAAATTCTGCAGGCTCCTTCTCTTTTCCTCTTCCAAAATCTATACCTGTTCAAAGACATCTGGAACAGATACGGATTTCCTAAAAGTAATTTTTTGTCTGCCTTTGTTTTCAGTCATGTTACTTGCTCATTAAAGTTAACTTAGATTCAGATGATGGTGTTTTTGTAAAGCTGCCTAGCAAAATAGCTACAGTTAGTTTTTTTATTTTTTAGTATTAAATGGACATATAAGTTAAAATTTAGTCAGAATGTCTGCACACAAAGGGAGGAAATCAGCAGTACTTCATCTTATTTTAAAACAGTGATTGTGGGGCGCCTGGGTGACTCGGTTAAGCAGCTCAGGCAGGTCATGATCTTGTAGTTTGTGAGTTCGAGCGCCTCTGTGCTGACAACTCAGAGCCTGGAGCCAGCTCCAGATTTTGTCTCCCCCTCTCTCTCCGCCCTTCCCCTTCTCACACTCTTTCTGTCTCTCTGTCTCTCAAAAATAAACATTAAAAAATTTTTTTAATAAAATAAAAAAATAAAACGTTGATTGTGATTCTGATGCATGATCTTTATTTTTTCTTTTTTACTATATCAAATGGCCAGTCATTTGTAACACTTTTGGTTAACCATATTTTATGAGTTGCTTGTGTTTTTTTTTTCTTTTTTCGAGTGGGCATATTGTTGGTATAATATTTTCAAAGTGCCTTTAGAACATTTAAAATTTTTTGTTGTTATTTAATGTAACCATATACTAATTTATTATTTGAATCATGTGTATTCCTCCAGTATATTGGATTAAGTTTTACATAGAACTAAGCCAAGGACCCTTCTGACTCTATTGCCTATAGTGGCCCTGTTAGCACATTCTCATGGCTTATAATAGTGGTCTTGACTGATTGTTTAAATCTAGTTCCTGTGGGTATCCTGGAAAACCCAGTGAAAGCTTTTTACTTTGATCATTAGTTCCAAAAGGAGTTAGGGTGGCAGTAGGAGTATAGTATAATCACTGCACAAACATTATTCAGATTATAAATGTTGGGTTTATTTTGGGAGGAAGTGAAATGGAATGAGTAGATGGATCTGTTTGGAAAGAGGATAGGGTGAAAAACTGCTTCCCACTAGCTGTTCCCCAACCAGATTTGATCCAAGTGTTTAAAAACTGGGCAATACCAGTTGATAATTAACACTTGACTGTTACACAGATCATATATTTTGTCATGTTTTGTGTGTGTGTGTGTGTGTATCTCTGAATTCGTGCAACTTCTGTGATCATTTCCTTTCTTGTGGGTTATTCTAAAATTTTAGTCAGGCAGAGACAGGCTAAGCAAATAGGAAGCTTTCTTATATGTCCTTTTGAAAGTTAAAAAAAGGAATGGATTTGAAAAACAGATTAATAAAAGCAAATTAAAATTCTCTTTTTAAGTAAAAGTTTCATTGCAGTATAATTCACATACCATGTAAATCACTTATTTGAAATGTATAATTCCATGATTTTTAGTATATTCACAGACTTGCACACCCATCACCACAATTTTAGAACATTTTTACCAGCACAGCCCTGGTCCCATTAGCCAACACACTGCCTTTTTCCTTTCAACCCCAGCACTAGGCAACCACTAATCTTTCTATCTCTATGGATTTTGCCTGTTCTGGACATTTCATGTAAATGGAAGTGTAATATATGGTCTCTTATGATTGGCTTCTTCTAACGTTTAAAAATTTATCTATATTGTGTCAGATCTTAGTATTTCATTCCTTTTATAGATGAATTATATTGCATTGTATGAATATACCACATTTTATTATTCATTACTTGGTGGACATTAGAGTTGGTTCCCCTTTTAGGCTATTGTGAATAATACTGCTATAAACATTTGTGTACAAGTTTTTGTGTGAGCATGTTTTCACTTCTCTTGAGTATACAGCTAGGAATGGAATTGTTGGGTCATATGGTAGGTAAGTCTCTATGTTTAACCGTTTGAGGAACTGCCAGACTGTTTAAAGCCATTTTTCCCCTGATTTAAATTGTTTAGTTGTGACGCAGAAGTCTAAAGGTTAGGCAGTTTGAAGGAAGTGCTAGATAGTTGTTCTTGGCAGCCCCAACTTCCGCAGGGAAAGTATTGTGTATATATAGATCCAAGAGCAGGTCTATTAGGAAAGAGCAGGTTGGAGAGTAGGGAAGATCATCTGAGGGATATTTTTCTCTCTTACCTTACTTCTTCCTAGATGAGAAGCTAGAGGATGCATGTCTGTTCATTTTTGAGAGAGATACAGAGACAGAGCATGAATTGAGGAGAGGCAGAGAGAGAGGGAGACACAACTTGAAGCCGGGTCCAGGCTCCACGCTGTCAGCACAGAGCCCGATGCAGGGCTCGAACCCGTGAACCAACAGATCATGACCTGGGCCGAAGTCGGACACTTAACCAACTGAGCCTCCCAGGTGCCCCAAAGGTGGTACATTTTTTAACTGATTGAGAGATTAGGTTTGTTTTCCTATTAATTCGTTTTTCCAGCAAGCGAGGGAAGCATTGAAAGTTTAAAGTAGTGCAGAAGTGTTTTTACTTTGTTATTTGAATGCAGAGCTGAACCTTTTCTGGTAAATATCTAAATCCAAGATTAAAATTCATTGGGATTTAGAAATCTGTTTACATTTGAGGCTAGAGACAGGATTATATATTAAGATTTAGGGTTAACAGGGAAGATAACAAATTATATCTAGCAGGCTTTTTTCTTTTATTATCTTACTTTCCATATTTACTGTTTTAACAGTATTTGTTCCAATGGCATGTATTCTCGGTTTTAACAGAGGTAAAATAATAGAAGTATATAAGAATGTCAAGATACTTAGAAATAATTGAAATCTCACTAAATATTCCTTAAAAAAATTTTTTTTAATGTTTGTTTATTTTTGAGAGGCAGAGAGACAGAACTTGAGTAGAGGAGGGGCAGAGAAGAGGAAGACACAGAATCAGAAGTAGGCTCCAGGCTCTGAGCTGTCAGCACAGAACCCGGTGCAGGGCTTGAATGCACGAACAATGAGATCATGACGTGAGCCGAAGTTGGATGCTTAACCAACTGAGCCACCCAGGCGCCCCTGTCTTACACTTTAAATGGTTCTTCTACATTCTTTGTAGATGCATTGGTCATTTGGAAAATATGTTACATTGATTTATGCAGATGTTCCAGTGTTGATGTATCTTACACAATATAAGAAAACAATATTTTTTAATATAACAAGGTATCAGAAGAGTTTTTAAATTATGGAAGAAGCTGTCAAATTCATGGTACTGGATACAAGGTTTCCAGCATTTTAATTTTCACTTGAAAGCTTGATTTTTATCATTAGCAACAAATGCTGTCAGTTTTCTTTGAAACAACAGACTTACTCTTCGTTTTCAAAAGTATCTGTTAAATATCTAAGTGTAAATAGCTATAGTTTGTCAGCTGTGCTTTCCAGTAAAAAAGGTCTGTGAAAAATGTGGCTAGATCGGCTTGGAGCTAAACACAGCCATTGTGCTTTGGTATGCAGCAGAAATGCTTAATGGATACTTTTCATTTCTTTATACAGCATATTAAAAAAAGGTGTAGGGGCACCTGGGTGGCTCTGACGATTAAGTGTCCAACTTTGGCTCAGGTCATGATCTCATTGTTCATGCATTCAGGCCCCACATGGGGTTCTGTGCTGACAGCTCAGAGCCTAGAGCCTGCTTCGTGTTCCGTGTCTCCCTCTCTCTGCTCCTCCACCACTCAGGCGTGTACACGTGTGTGCGCGCGCGCGCTCTCTCTCTCTCTCTCTCTCTCTCTCTCTCTCTCTCGAAAATAAACATTAAAAAAATTTTTTTTGAGTGTGTATTCAGTGGTGGGGATTTAATAGAATTGATAATATTGTGCTTGAGGACATTCTTAAGTGAAACCGGACTTTTTTGTGTTTCATTATAAGTGCATGGCAGTGAATCCCACCAATGACTACTAGTACATTTTGGTGCCACTGATTGAGTTTGTGCTAAGGTGCTAGCAGTTTTGCCCACCAAGGGCTTTTGTATCATGCAGATTCAACATAGTGAAAAAGGGTATCCCGCTTTGAGAACTGTAGAGACAGGACACTCTTCCTCTGTGCCTGAAACATCTGGCTCTCACCTATATCTGCTACTTTTCTTCTTTATTCTTTGCTTATTATGTTTCCTGGTGTATCTGGAATCACTTTTTAATTCATGACTATTCATAGGCCCTTTTGAGAATTCATGAGATCCTTAGGCCTTTTCAGAAAAATATGTGTGTTCATACACACACACACACACACACACACACACACACAATATTACGGTTTGAGGTAATACAGAGCTCCTGAAGGCCACATTAATTATTCCTATCAGGTAGACTTAAGATAAATTGAAATTATGACAGCTGCCTAATTCTTTCACTTGAAACCAAAATTCCGCATTTTAGCCACTTGTAAAAACTTTACTTTTTCTTACTTTTTGTGGCTTAAAGGCAGATTTACATGCAAATTATGGAGAAATTTCCACTTAATCCTACAGAAAACAGGAAATTTAGCAAGTCTGGATTTAAGTTAACTTTGCTATTAATATGTAACCTTGAGTAAATTTTGGGGCATGTCAAGTTAATTAAAATATTAAAGGTTATGGAAGATTCCTATGATTTCCTGGGACAGACATGATAGATAGTAGTGAGGTTGGTTCTTTTTTCTTGACATCCTTTCTGTTTTAGAGAAAGCAGTTATTGTAAGAACTTGCTGGAGAAAATTGATGGTTATTGAAAGTTAAAACTTAATGTACATACGGTACACATAAAAACACCTATATATCACAGACCATTTGTATTTTTTTAAGTTTATATATTTTGAGAGAGAGCACAAGCAGAGGGGCATAGAGAAAGGGAGAGAGAGAATCCCAAGCAGGCCCAACACGGAGCTTGAACCACAAACCATGAGATCATGATCTAAGCTGAAGTTGAGTTGGCTGCTTAACTGACTGAGGCACCCTGGCCCCCAACCCCATTTGTATTTAAATGACAAACCTTCATTGAAAAGTTTTTTTATATGAATATGAAATTTGAAATATAATGATTAAGTATAATTTGTGTGTATTCTTATGGGAGCAGATAACTTTGTTTACTTGAGGTTCAGACTTAGAGTTCTGTATCATCAAAATTGATTGTAAGAGTTCATCTGTTAATGCTGATCTGTAATGAGATCTTCTGTATATTTCATTTTAGAAGGGATTTTTTTTTAATTTTTTAATGTTTTTTATTTATTTTTGAGAGACAGAGAGAGACAGTGTGAACAGGGGAGGGTCAGAGAGAGAGGGAAACACAGAATCCCAAGACAGGCTCCAGGCTCTGAGCCAGCTGTCAGCACAGAGCCCTATGCGGGGCTCAAACCCACTAACCGTGAGACCACTCACTACCTGAGCTGAAGTCAGATGCTCAACCAACTGAGCCACCCAGGCGTCCCGGAAAGGATCTTTTAACGCAGATGGGTACTGCCAAATACTGGTATCAGTCCACAAGAATATGACTTTAGTTAATGATTTTAGTTATCATTTGGAAAGCGTTTATAGAATGCTACTAGTTCTTGCCTGATATTTGCCTTTTTTAGGATGTTATCACATTGCACACTCATCAGTTCCAATCGAGGGCGAGGGAGAAGCTCTTCACCTACATAGTTAAATCGATTTTGGTATATTTTGCACTAGGACTGAGGTCTGAAGAATTCTCTTGGAACTGTGGTTTGAGCTTAAAAAATATATCTAATACAAATCTGTGAGGAAATGAAGATCTTGTTTTAACTTTTGACAGCACTGGGAGTGTATAAAGCAGCTTTGACATTTGCTTGTGAATTCAAGCATCATTATAATGTTGTCAGAATGACTTACCACAGTATACGTTTCACATATAAGTATTTTTTTGCCTTACAATTTTAGGTTCAACCATTAAGAAACATCAGGTTTACAGCAAACTCTAATTTATAAAACTACCATAATAGTGATACTGATTGTTGTCATTCAGAAAAATTTCAGTATTGGCCCTGAGCTCAAAAAATTCACTTTAAAACTATCACTACCAGACCATCGAACTGCTGTGTGACAGAGCAATTCAAGATATTCATCTTTTATTTCTGACAAATACTCATGGAACTGACAATAGTTAAGTACATGAGCACTAATGATGTTCACTATTGATTACCACTGGTCCAACAATACATGATAGATTAAAGTATCTTTCTGCTGAGGAATTGCACCATACACTATAAACATCTTAAATGTTTACAAGCTTTGTAAAATTGTCCAACTAATAAGTTTTTTTGTGCTCCATTGTTTTTTGTTTTCTTTTTCCCCAGCTTCTTGAACATATTTTTGATACCTAATTCAGAGGGTAACTCTTCAGTCACTTAATTTAGTATTGGCTCCTTAAATATGGCAACAACTAAATATTGGTAGTATCTGTGAATTCACAAGAGCCAGTAAAACTCACTTGAAATAATTTGTTTTTATGAGTTCTTTAATATATTTTTTTAAACATTTATTGATTTTTGAGAGACAGAGACAGCACAAGTGGGGGTGGGGGGCCGCTGAGAGAGAGGGAGACACAGAATCTGAAGCAGGCTCCAGGCTCTGAGCTGTCACCACATACTGGGGTCAAACTCACAGGCCATGAGATATGACCTGAGCTGAAGTCAGAAGCATAACCTACAGAGCCAACCAGGCACCCCATGGGTGGTGTTTCTTAATGTTTATTTATTTTGAGAGAGCGTGCGTGCACGTGTAAGTACAAGCTGGGGAGGGGCAGAGAGAGAGGGATAGAGAGAATCTCAGGCAGGCTCCACACTGGCAGTTCGCAGAGTCCAGTGTAGGGCTCCAACTCACAGACTGAGATCATGACCTGAGCAGAAGTTGGATACTTAACCAGCTGAGCCACGTAGGCACCCCTCATTTGTTTTTTAACTGATGGTTGATTGATATAGCTCCCATTGTCTTCAATGCTGCAAGAACTTTTTTACAGAAAGGATGATTGTCTTAAACAAGAATATTGTCTCGGGATATATTTCTTTGGCTTTTCCAGTCAAACTTGATTTTATGAACTCACCATTAGTAAATGGCTTTCCTTGCGTACTAACACAGGAGCCAGTTGGAAACTTAACTTTGGTTGCAGTCTCATTTTTATTTTTCTGAAGAAATTCTGCTGTGATGAGATTCCATTTAAAATATTTAAATTGCTGTTGCTTTCTGATGAAATGGGGATGTTGTGATGGGTGCTTAGTCTGGTTATGTGAACATATATTGTATTTTTTTAAGCATAGTCATAATGTTATAAATGCAATGCTTAGCCATCTAATTCAATAGCAAAATAATCCACACTCCACTGTGCTTTAAAAGTGCTACATTTGCATTCCATTCTTCTTGCTTTGACATGATGAGTATGCACTGGTAATAAAAGTAAAAAAAATTTTAATGTTGCAGAACAGCCACAAGCATGAACTCTAGATACTGTTGAGTTATAACTGTGTCTCTGTAATTTGTAGTACCATGAGAAGCAGTGTCAAATGACAGAGTGCCCCTGTGTCTCTGTCACAACTAATCTCCTCTGTCACTGTTTGGTGAAAGTGCCCATAGATGATACTTAATGGGGGGTGGGGGTGGGAGAAGAAAAGAGTAACAAGTAAGAGTAGTTGTGTTCCAGTAAAATACTATTTATTTATGGATGCTGAAATGTTATATAATTTTTATGTCTCTTTTTCCCCTGGTCATTTTTTAAAAAGTAAAAACTTACAAAACCAGACATTGAGCAAACTTGACTCTCATATTTTTCCCCTTTTCTGATGTGGACATGCTTGTGCAGAAAGATGATCTTATCAGGAGTAGAAGACCTTAGTGCTCCCACCAAAAGTTGTGTGACTGATTCAGTCAGGACTGGTAAAGTATGGGCTTAGGGCCCATAGTGTCTAGTCCTTGCAAGGTATTCCTCAAATTTCTGTATGTAATCATCTGAATTTCTCGTGTGTGACCAGCAATCCTGTTTTGTGTCCTTTTCTGTCTGTACTTGAGCAGTGAACACAGGAAACTTTTGAGGGTTTTTTGATCTTTGAGGGAAAGGAAGCAGCAGTGAGCTCACCGATCACTCTGACTTTTTTCCTGGAGGTATAGGGGAATAGATCCAAACAAAAAGTGACAGTCTTCCTGGACTAAAGAGGAGAGATGGAAGTCTGAGGCCATTAAAGTATTGAAACTTAAATCCCAAAGAGGAGGGAACCACATGGACTCTAACCCCAAAATCTGCAGTCAGGTCCCCCTTGTATCATTGACTTCTCAGGTACACATGTGCAAGAGAAGGCTCTAAGAAACTCCAAAGAAAACAGTAGCTAGAAAGCTAAAGATCTGAGCAGATTCCAGCATCACCCTATACCAGAGAGGCAAAAGTTGAAATTAAGACTGCCAAGTTAGAGGGGCTCTATTATACTCCTGAGTTTTCCATTGATACTTCTTCATGGCCACTGCCTAAGATTGAGGGCAAAACTGAAGTAGACCAGCCCTCAGGAAAATGTAAGTCGTTATTACTCTTACTGCTGAAAGGAAGCAGCGCTCTCTGGAAGATGTCGTCTAGAGCTCATACAAGTCATCCATAATCTAATCAGATATTTCATGCAGTGAAATGACTACAGGACACGCTAACAAACTTAACCAAAAATCAAGAGGAAAAAAGGGAACAAATCCCCAGATTATTCAGATATTAGAATTATCACAGAGAGGCTTTAAAATAAAATAACTGATTTAATGTACTCAGGATAAATAAGAAATGATGGAAAATTTTATCAGAGTCCTAGAAACATTACAACTAAAAAAGTACATTAAAAGTGAGAATTTGAGGGGCTCCTGGGTGGCTCAGTCCGTAAGCAGCCAACTTCGGTTCAGGTCATGATCTCCTGGTTCATGGGTTCGAGCCCTGTATCAGGTTCTGTGCTGACTGCTCAGAGCCTGGAGCCTGTTTCAGATTCTGTGTGTGCTCTCTCTCTCTGCCCCTCCCTTGTTCGCACTCTGTCTCTCTCTGTCTCAAAAATAAATAAAAACCTTAAAAAGAATTTTTTTTTTAAATGGGAATTTGAGAGTTGGGCTTACTGGCACATTAGAAACAGGAGTAATAAAAGCTAGGAAGAAAGTATTGTGTAGAAATTATGCAGCACTGAGGGAAAAAACGGGGGGGGGGGAAATAAAGCAAGAGACAGTGGAAAGGTTTAACATGCATAATGGGAGTCCCAGAAGGAGAGGAGATACAGGATAGAGGAAATACTGACCAAGATTTTTCCAAATGGAGAAAGATACTAAAACACGGATTAAAGAAGCTCCATGGATTCCAGGAAGGAAAAACACAAATAAAACTATATTGAGACCCATCATAGACTTAACTGCTACAATTCAAGAGAAAGAAAATCTCTTTAAATTTTTTTAATGTTTATTTTTGAGAAGAGAACGAGCGAGTTGGGGAGGGACAGAGAAAGAGGGGGACACAGAATTGAACCCCTGATGTGGGGCTCAAACTTATAAACTGTGAGATCATGACTTTAGCTGAAGTTGGTCTCTTAACTGACTGAGCCAGCCAGGCACCCCAAAAAAGAAAATCTTAAAAGCTGCCAGAGGAAACAAGTCATTACCTTCAAGAGAACATTGATTGTTGATATATCACCTGAAACTGCAGATGCCAGAAAAGCATAGGCTGTCCTGTTAAGGTGCTGAAAGAAAAGGAAGAATGCTAACCTAGAATTCTAAATCCAGTGAGCATGTCCTTCAGAAGTGAAGGCAAGGGACGTTTTCATGGTCTTGCAGTTTCTGAGTTCGAGCTACATGTCGGGCTCTGTGCTGAGAGCTCAGAGCCTCGAGCCTGCCTCAGATTCTGTGTCTCCCTCCCCGACTCGTGTTCTTGTCCTCCCCCCAAACATTAAAACAATTTTTTTTTAAAGTGAAAGCAAAATAAAAACACAAGCTGAGAAAACTTACTGATAGAGACTGGTACTAGAAACTTCTAAAGTTCGTGTTGAAATAAAATGATCCCAGATAAAAGCACAAAACTGCAGAAGTAAATGAATAATAATAAGGATAAATGTGTGTAATTATAAATTAATGCTATTTAAAACAATTAATGGCTTGTATGGTTTAAACTGTGTGGAAGCAATATATGACAACTATAGAATAAAAGGCTAAAAAGTGGTAATTCTGTCAAAAGTGCTTTTGTTATCTCTAGAGTAATACCAAAAGAAAAATAATATAACTTAATATATATTAATAATAATAATTAGCTAAAAAGCTAATAGAGAGAAAATGGAGTAATAAAATATAATTGATTATTCCAAAGAAATGGAAGAAAAGAGAAATAAGAGAATGGAGAATATGTGATAGAAACAAAGAAAATGATAGGATATGTCCATAATGACAGTAAATGTGAGAGGAGTAAACGCTCAAGACAAAGCTCCAAAGACCTAACTATACTGTATACATATACAAAATATATATAGTTTATAGTTTATTTCAAATTGGCTTCAATATAACACCCAGTGCTCTTCCCAAGTGCCCTCCTCCATGCCCATCACCCTTTAGCCCTCAGTTTGTTTTCAGTATTCAAGAGTCTCTCACGATTTGCCTCCCCCTTCCCTCTTTTTCCCCTTCCCCTACCCATGGTCCTCTGTTAAGTTTCGCCTGTTAGACCTATGAGTGAAAAACATATGGTATGTGTCCTTCTCTGCCTGACTTATTTCACTTAGCATGACACCCTCAAGTTCTATCCATGATGCCACGAATGGCCAGATTTCATTCTTTCTCATTGCCATGTAATATTCCATTGTATATATAAACCACATCTTCTTTATCCATTCACCAGTTGATGGACATTTAGGCTCTTTCCATGATTTGGCTATTGTTGAAAGTGCTGCTGTGAACCTTGGGGTACATGTGCCCCTATGTGTCAGCACTTCTGTATCCCTTGGGTAAATCCCCAGCAGTGCTATTGCTGGGTCATAGGGGAGTTCTATTGATAGTTTTTTGAGGAACCTGCACACTGTTTTCCAGAGCAGCTATACCAGCAAGGGACATGTTTTAAAGTTAACAGCAGAGACAGAGGAGTAAAGCATGAGAATGGGAGAAATGCATCATGCACGGATTAACCAGAAGAAACCTGGTTGGGATATACATCAGAAATAGTAGGCAAGGCAGGAAGTATCACTAGAGGTAAAGAAGGACATTGCATAATGTTAAAAGGATGAATTCAATAGGAAGGTATGATCTTAACATTTTTAAGTATTTAATATTATAGGTCTAAAACACAAAAAGGAAAAATTGATAGAACCAAAAGGTTAAAAACAGGCAAAACCCACAACTATATAGACTAATGTATCTTTCTCAGTAACTAATAGAACAAAGAAAAAATCAGCAAGGGCCTGAAAGATTTAAGCAGCACAGTAAACGACCTGACACACAGAACACTTTACCCGACAACTACAGGATATATACTCTTTTCAAATATGTATGGAACATTTACTAAAATATGCCATATGCAATACCATAAAGCAAGTCTCAGTAAATTTAAAAGAAACGAGATTATAGGTTCTCTGATTTCAGTAATGATAAACTAGAAATTGGTAGCACGTAACTAGAAATTTTTCAAATATTTAGAAATAAGCAGTGTACTTTTACAAATTTTACTGCTACCAAAGAAACAGCAGTGAAAATTATAAAATATGTTGACCTGAGTAATAATAAAAATACATTTCAAACTTGTGTAATTGCAGCCAAAAGCAGTGCTTATAAGGAGATACACACACACACACACACACACACACACATGTATATATGTACAGTTTTAAATATATATGTTGGAGGGGAGGGTGAAAGGCTGAACATTAAATTTTAATTTCAGGACCATAGAAGAATAAGCAAATTATAACCAAAAATAGGTAGAAGGAAAGATATAATAAAGATGAGAACAGAAATCTAATAAAAAGCAAATATTTGGGGTTTTTTTTTTTTTTTTAATGTTTATTTATCTTTGAGAGACAGAGCATGAGCAGAGGAGGGGCAGAGAGAGAGAAGGAGACACAGAATCCGAAGCAGGCTCCAGGGTCTGAGCTGCCAGCACACAGCTTGATGCGGGGCCCAAACCCACCAACTGTGAGATTATGACCTGAGTCGAAGTCAGACATTCAACCAACAAGCCACCTGTATGATTTTTAAAAATGGCCTTGTTGAAGCTTCTCCAGGAAGATATACCAAATGACATATGACACTGGTGCCATGGCGGCTTCCACAGAGGTTTCGGCAGCAGCATCTGGGGCCAAGACCACAGCTGGGGTCAGGACAGGGGCTGTGGATCTCAGGGAGGCAAGGCTGAGGATAAGGAGTGGATCCCCACCACCAAGCTGGGCGGCCTTGGTAAAGGACTTGAAGATCAAGTCCCTAGAGGAGATCTATCTCCTCCCTGCCCATAAAAGGAATCGGGGATCATTGATTTTTCCTGGGGTCATCCCTCAAGAATAGGTTTTGAAGGTTATACCTGTGCAAAAAGAGATTTGTGCTGGCCAGCAGACCACGTTCAAAGCATTTGTTGCTGTCAGAGATTACAGTGGACACATTGGTCTGGGTGTGAAGTGCTCCATGGACATAGCCACTGCCATCCATGGAGCCGTCATCCTGGCCAAACTTTTCATTGTCCTTGTGCAATGAGGCTACTGGGGAAACAGGATTGGCAAGGCCACACTATCCCATACAAGGTGACCGGCTCTTAGGGCTCTGTGCTGGTGCTCCTCATCCCTGACCCCAGAGGCAGGGGCTGCACTGCCACCCTGAGCAACTTCACCAAGGCCACTTCTGATGCCATTTCCAAGACTTAACAGCTGTCTCACCCCTGACTTTTGGAAAGAGACGGTGTTGAGTCTCCTATCAAGAATTCACTATGTTATAAAGACGCACACCAGAGTCTCCGTACAGAGGACTCAGACTCCAGCAGTGGCCACAGCATAGTTTTATACAAGAAAAATAAAGTGAATTGAAAGTTGTTTAAAAAAATGAAATTATTGGAAAGATGAATAAAATTGATAATTCCCAGAAAGACTGATAATGTAAGAATTAGAAAACAAATTACCATGTTAAAAAAGATACAGGAGACATGACTAGTAGTAGAGATTAAAGAGATGGAACAAACAAAACCAGTAATGTAATCCTGGCTTGAATTCTATACCAGAGAGAGGGGAAGAACATGCTATAAAGGACATGATTGAGACAGTTATTAAAATTATAGTATATTTTTCAAAGATTTATATTTGTTAAACTCCCTGGATCTGATAACTTTTACTCTGGTATATAAGAGAATATCTTAGGAAGTAATATACTGGTAAAAGAGCATGACATGCATTCTATTTCTTTCTTTTTTTTTTTAAGTTTATTTATTTTGAGGGTGGGGAAGGGCAGAGAGAAAGGGAGAGTGAGAATCCCGAGCAGGCTCCACAGGCAGAGCTCTATCTCACATCTGTGAAATCATGACCTGAGCTGAAATGAAGAGTTGGATGCTTAACCAATTAAGGCCACCCCAAATACAGTATTTTTAAATGGGTCAGAGAAAAGTTATCTATATGTATTTTAAAGTATAATAAAATTGTATAAATTAATGCTGATAACCTTTATAATTTAGGTGAAAAACTCTTTGGCAAAACTGACAAAAGGAATAGAAAATCTGAATAGTCTCATATATGTTAAAGAAAATGAATTTGTACTTGGAATGCTTCTCAAAAAGGAAAATTCCAAGCCTATTTGGTTTCAGTAGTGACTTAAATATTTAAAAGAGAAGAAATTAGGCCGATTTTATTCAGTCTCTACAGAAAACCAAAGAACACTTCCCAACTTGTTCTTTGAAGCCAGCACAGCCCTAATACTCAAATCTGACAAATGTCAAAGAAATGCAGTTACCAGCCAATATTTCTCATGAATATAGCTACAGAAATCATGAGCAAATTATTAGCAATCGAATAAGAAAGGTAATTTCATAATTCAGTAGAGTTTATTCTAGAAATCCAAGGAACATTCAATCAGTATAAGTCATATTAACAGAATATGGTGGGGGGGTTAAGATTATCTCGAATGAGATACAGTATTTGATAAATTTTAACATCCTTCATGATAAAAATTCTTAGCAAACTAGTTGAAGTATGCACAAAACTATAGCAATTATAATGGTGAAATATTGAGTGCTTTTTTTTTCTAAGTTCAGGAACAAGACAAGACCTTTAGCACACTTTTGTTCAACATTGTCTTGGAGGTCCTAACCAATTCAGTGAAGAAGAAAAATAAAAGATACAAAGATTGGGAAAGAAGTAAAAGTCTTCACAGATGATATGGTTGTATAGTTGGAAAATCCAAAGGACTCTTCAAACTGTTAAAAAAAGTAAAAAGTCACTGTCCAAAAATCAATTACACTTTTGTGTACTAATATCAAACAAATGGAAAATGAAGTAAAACACATTTACTCAGGATGCCTTGATGGCTCAGTTGGTTAGGCCTCTGACTTCGGCTCAGGTCATGACCTCGTGGTTCATGAGTTAAAGCCCCGCATCAAGCTCTGTGCTGACGACTCAGAGCCTGGAGCCTGCTTTGAATTTTTGTCTTCTTCTCTCTCTGACTCTCCCCTACTTACGCTCTTTCTCTCTCAAATAAATAAACATTAAAAAGAAATTAAGGAGCACCTGAGTGGCTCAGTCGGTTAAACATCCGGCTTTGGCTAAGGTCCTGATCTCACGGTTCGTGGGTTTGTGGGTTCGAGCCTTGCGTCAGGCTCTGTGCTGACAGCTAGATCAGAACCTGGAACCTACTTCAGATTCAGTATCTCCCTCTCCGACCCTCCCCTGCTCGCACTGTCTCTGTCTCTCAGAAATAAATAAAAAAATTAAAAAAATTTTTTTTAGTTAAATTTTAAAAAAAGGAAACATTCCCAAAAAGCAGCACCCCCTCAATTCAATTTAATGAAAATGTGCAAGACCGCTCCTTAAACACTACAAAACATCACTGAGATAAACCATGACAACCGAAATAAAAGGAGAGATACCATGTTTATGGAAGACTCAGAATTACTAAGGTGATTCTCCCTAGATAATTAATTCCCAGTTAAAACTCCCATAAGTTGAGGGTGGGGAGAAATAGATTAGTCAATTTCAAAACATACTTGACTATGCAAGAGGACCTAGATTAGCAAAGGCAATCTTAACAAAGTTGGAATGCTTATATTACAAGATAATTTCATTTAAAAAAAAACAACAGTTGAGGAGCCTGAGTGGCTCAGTCCGTTAAGCATCTAAGTCTTGGTATGGGTTCAGGTCCGCTCTGGTGATTTTGTGGTGGTGAGGTCAAGCTCCCACGCTGAGCATGGAGCAGGCTTGAGATTCCCTTTCTCCCTCTTTTCACCGTCCCCCGGTTGTTCACATGAGCGCATACAGTGCATGCACACTCTCTCTCACTCAAAATAAATAAACTTTTTTAAAAAAGCTACAGTAATTAAGAAAATGTAGCACTGGAGTAAAAATAAGCAGATTAATGGACTATATGGAGTGTCCAGAAATGGACCCATTCATGAGTGGTCACCTGATTTTTCTAAGCTCCCCCTACAGTTCTGTGGAGAAAGGATGGTCTTTACAATAAATAGTGCTAAATCAATTGGATATCTGTATGGGTAAAAATGAACTTTGACCTTTACCTCAAACTATACACAATGCTAAATCAAGATAGTCTAAAACAGTAAACCATCTGGAAAGAAACGTAAGGAAACAGGTTTAGAGGAGGTAAGCATTTCTTGAAGATGTTAAGACACATTAAAATTAATTAAGACAGATTTAAATGCATTAAAATAGGAACTCCTCTTCATCAAAAGAGAGCATTGAGAGAAAAAGCAAGCCGTAAACTGGGAAGAGATACTTGTAATACACTGATCCAACAAAAGATTCATCTGGAATATATAAAGAATTTCTACAAGTCATTTTTTAAGACCCATCCACTAACCAAAAAAAATGAACTTTACAAAAAAGGATATCTAAATGGCCTGTAAAGCATGTGAAAAGATATTCAGCATTACTTGTCAGGAAAAAGCAATTTAAAATCTCATTGAATACTAGTATATACCAAGCAAAATGGCTACAATTTAAGACTAATAATACCCAGTGTTGTTAAAGATGTAGAACATCATTATTGGTGGGTTGTAACTTGGTATAACAATTTAGGAAAATGGTTGTCTCTACTTAATTAAGCTGAGACTTTCTTGTGACCCAGCAATTCTGCGTTTTATATATACCCAAGAGAAATGTATGCAGATGCTCATGAGCATTTGTAATAGCTGTAAAGTCACCCAAATAGGATAGATAAATATATTGTGGTATTTGATACAATGAAATACTTCTAGTGGCTGCTAAAAACAATAACATGGGTGGATTTCACAGAAGAATGAGCAAAAGAATATATAATATATACTGTATATTACTATTTATCCAAATTCAACGAGGCAGATTAATCATACTGAAAGAAATAAGAATAGTAACCTTGGGCATTATTTATTGAATGGTTAAGAGCATAAGGGAGCCTTCAGAGTTGCTGGAAGTATTCTGAATCATGATGTGGATGGTGATTACTTAGGTGTATACATAGTTAAAATTTAGGAAACCTGGGTGGCTCAGTCAGTTAAGCATCTGGCTTCTGCTCAGGTCATGATCTCATAGCTTGTGAGTTCAAGCCCTACATCAGGCTCTGTGCTGACAGCTAGGAGTCTGGAACCTGCTTTGGATTCTGTGACTCCCTCTCTGTCCCTCCCCCCACCAAAGAGAAATAAACATTAAGTTTTTTAAATTTATTGAATAAATGCCCATAATGTTAGTGTGTGTGATACCTCAAAATATTTTCTCAACAGCAACAGTATAATAGATATTTCCTATAATGGCATTTTTACCTGGTTTACAATTATTGCCTGCTCAATTTTCTGGGAAACTTTAGACTAAAATTTTTTCTGTGGTAGTAGAGGAGAGAGAATGTTGAGTTAGACTTTGGTTTTAAAGTCTTCTCTGCTGCTTTTTACTCATTATCGTTTTCTAAAACCTGGGCTCCCTGATTTTCAAGTTTTTAACTGTTTCTGTTGTATGATGTAGATAATAACTTCCCTCTCTAATTCCTGGGATATCAAAAGATTAAATGAGATGTTTGACTGAAGTTGCTTTGCACCTTATGAATTGTGCAGGTTTCTAGTATCTTCATAATCTAGCCAGATGCTTGTATTTAAGCTCACATACCCAAATTCTGGAATCCTCATGGATATTGGGGTAGTGAACTAATTCCTCTCTGTTAACAGGTTGCCTTGATTTACTCCCTTCTTTCAGATGACAGAAATTTGAAATGTTTTTGGAAATTTAGGTGTACATACTGGTGGGAGTACATGAGGGAGCAGGACTTTTGAATTGACAGACATCTGTCATCTTTCCCCAAGTATTTGGCTAATTTATTCATAAGATTTGATCATTTGTTAAATGCTTAACCTTTAGAAGAACCTTTAGTTTCTCTAACTGTATTTCATCAACTCTTAGAAGCAATTTGATTATGCAATGCTCCATTTTATATGCCACCAAGATGCAAAAAGCAACTGCCAATTAAAATTGTAAGAAATTATCAATTGCAAAGTATCTCTGAACTTAAAAGAATATTAATTGGGAAAAATTCAGCTTAAAAATCCATGAAATTTTATGCAGTTTTTTTTGTTTGGGTAAATTTTTAGTTTTATGGATTAGCATGACTTCTAAATTGAAGCATTTTTAGCTCTGTAAAAACCTTAGTCAAAGTACACCTTTGTGTAACCTAAATTACTTACTTGGGAGGCCAAAATTAAACACATAATTAACAGAGAAAATAAATATGAGATAAAATATTCACCACTGTAATTTAGACACATCAGAGTGACCCACACTAGTGGTGTCAGGATGGCCGAGTGGTCTAAGGCGCCAGACTCAAGCTTCCGCTTCCCAGAGTGACCCACACTAGTTTTAATGATTGTCATCAAGTTACCACTAAATGTTGGTAACTTAAACAGTGTTTTATTACTACAGAATCATAACAAAAATTATGGGAGCTTTTTTAAGAGCCAAAAGTATTTTGTTTGTCTTGTCCATTGCTCTTATCTTTAAATAATGATTTTTAGATGAGTATTTGTCATCTGAAACCAACAAGAGATCTTTAATCCTTCGAGAAAAATACTATTTTTTCCTTCAAGTAAAGCATATAGGTACTTGATGCACTGATGGTAAGATTGTATTTTGCAAATACCATTTCCCATGCAGTTAAGACTTAATGCCAAAATTGAGAATTGCATCTAAGCTAGTATTGTAGAAACTTAATGGAAGGTATAAAGTAAGGTGCCCTTTTTGGTCTTAGAAAAATCCATATATCTATGGGAAGTAGGTAATTGACATTTGTGAGCTAGTACTAACGTAGAAGCTATGATAAAGTTCTCATAATAAAAGCAGTTCTGCTGATCATGTTTTGAATTTCAGGGATGATCTTATTAATCATATTTGCTAAAGCACATTTCAACAGTGTCTATCTTTCCTGTTATTTAGATATTACTATATTAATGTTATATATGCATGGATTGACTTTTGCATGTGGGGCTCTTTTTTTTAAAAAACCTCTCAACCTGGGAAAAGAGTCATAGCAGTCTTTAACAAGAAATGTGTGGACCTAATTGTAAATGGGAAATAGTAGGGATATATAGAGATGCAATGTGCTTTCTTTTTTAAAATGCCTCTTCAGCCATTTTAAATGTTGGTGGGAATGTAAACTGATGCAGCCGCTCTGGAAAACAGTATGGAGGTTCTTCAAAAAATTAAAAATAGAACTACCCTATGATCCATCAAATTGCACTACTAGGAATTTATCCAAAGGGTATAGGAGTGCTGATTCATAGGGGCACTTGTACCCCGATTTTTATAGCAGCACTTTCAGCAATAGCCAAATCATGGAAAGAGCCCAAATGTCCATCAGCTGCTGAATGGATCAAGAAGATGTGATTTAGGGGCACCTGGGTGGTTCAGTCTGAGCTGACTTCGGCTCAGAGCCTAGAGCTGTCCTCGGATTCTGTGTCTCCCTCTCTCTCTCTGACCTCCCCTGCTCATGCTCGCTCGCTCGCTCTCTCTCTCTCTAAAAAATAAATAAAAACATTTAAAAATTACCCCCAAAAAAGGAGATGTGGTTTTTATATACAGTGGAGTACTACATGGCAAAGAGAAAGCATGAAATCCTGCCATTTGCAACGTGGATGGAATTGGAGGGTTTTATGCTAAGTGAAATAAGTCAGAGAAAGATACCAGTTTTCACTCATATGTAGAATTTGAGAAACTTAACAGAAGACCATTGGGGAAGGGAAGGGGAGCAGTTAGTTTCAAGCAGAGAGGGAGGCAAACCCATAAGAGACTCTTAAATAAAGAGAATAAACTGAAAGTTGATGGGGGGGAAAAAGGGGGGTAGAAAATGGGTGATGGGTATTGACGAGGGCACTTGGGATGAGCACTGGGTGTATGTAGTGATGAATCATGGGAATCTACCCCTGAAACCAAGAATATACTGTATACACTGTATATTAGCTAAAATTCTTAAGACTGTTCATAATTTTCCAAGGATGTATGTGAAACTAAATCACCTACTGACAGCCACTTTTTGTCTCGTTTCCCTTTCTTCATAGCCATTGATTCTTAATGATGCTATTTTGGCTTTTTCCTAAATGCAAGACTTTGCTGAAAGAGTAGGCTATCCCCAAAGCTGCTGTCCCTAAAACCATTTAGGTCTTTGGGGCTGCAAGGTTGGCTACTAGAAAGCACAGGGGACTGCATTTCTGTGGCAGCAGTCTTGAGGAGCATCATTAGAAACCAGCAGCAATAAAGATAGAAAGGCAAAGATCACTGGAATAACCTTACCGTTAGCCATAGGACACAACAGGTATCTGGTAGTTTGCTGTCGGTGTGACTTTCTGGACCTTCAAAGTATGGGCATGACTTTTTTTGTTTTTTAAGAGTTATTTATTTATTTTATAGATAAATTTTTTAAAACTGACCAGTTTTTCATTGTTTAACAGTACGAGGATGTCGTCCAGGAAAGATTGTGCAGATGACTGAAGCAGAAGTTCGGGGCTTATGTATTAAGTCTCGGGAGATCTTTCTCAGCCAGCCTATTCTTTTGGAATTGGAAGCACCACTGAAAATTTGTGGTATGTAATCGGGTAAAGTTGGAAACAGTCTATTTTGAATACCAGTTTTCCTCCCCTAATTAAATTGAAGGTGATCTAGAGAAAACATTTAAAAATTTTTGTATAAGAGACATTGATAGGTTCGACTGCATAAAGTATAAAAATTAAAACTTTCATAAAATGATGTTACAGACAATATTTTTATGTATACATCAGATAAAAAGATTGCTGTTAACAGTTTTTAGTTCTTAGAAACAAATTTGAAAGACAATACAATAGAAAGATCTTTTTTTAAGGCAGATTTTAGAAGAAATTCAAAAGGCCAGTAAATGCAAGATCCTTAGCCTCTGTAGTAAGCAGTGAATGCAATTTAAAAACAAATCCCAAATCTAGACATATTGAAAAAAAATATCAAAAACTGATAATCCAGTGTTGTCACGGATGTAGAGAAATGGGCATTTTGGTACACCAGTTACCAAAAAAACTAGAGTTTGGGGGTCAATATGGCAATATCCATGGTGTCATAAACACTTCTGGCCAAAAACAAAAACTTACAACCTTAGGTTGAGTGATTACATTGTTTTAGCCAGAAAATTTGTTGTACAAAAAGCATTTTTCTATAGTTCACATAATAGTGGGAAGTGGTAAAGTAATGTATCATACTGATTTTTGGTTTGATAACTTGTAGTAAGTAGCTATTTGTGTGTATGACATAGCTTTTATGTACTTAATCATCATCTTTTGCTCAGTCAAGGTCTATTTTTATATGTAAAAATTTTCAGTGTCCTCTATGTTTCTTAGTGATTAATTTGCAAGTGCTTAGTGTGCTCTTCACTTTTTTTTTTCCTCTTTGTTGTTGTGTTTATTAAGTTATATGCTTGGTGCTCATTGGTATAGTACCTAGCAAATAAGAGATATTAGCTAAGTAACGTTTGTTGAATAAATTAATTAACTTAGAGCATCACCTTTAAGTAAGAGATAGTATGATATTTTGTGGTGTGGAGCCTGGCTGGCTTAGTTGGTAGATCATGCTACTCTTGATATCAGCATTGTGAGTTCAAGTTCCATTTTGGGTGTAGAGATGACTTAAAAGTAAAATCTTTAAAAAAAGAAGAATTTAGTGGAAATGATCAGTCTCTTCTGTGAATTTAAATGAAACAAATGTGGTTACTTGTAACATTTTAAAATGATTCAAATTCTCTACAAGGTACTCTAAAATGCTTTGATATGGAAATAATTTGAGGGTAATGCATGTTAGTTATACTAAATACTTCTAAGTTCTGAATGCCTCACTCTTGGGTATAACAGAGTGACTGATGTTAAACTACTAGATAGTAACAATAACTGTATTAGTTATCTATTGTATAACAGATTACTCCAAAACTTTCTGGCTTAAAACCGCATGAATTTATCACCTGACAGTTGCTGTGAGTCAGGAATTCAGGCATAGCTAAGCTGGGTCCTCTGGTTCTTCGTCTCACAAGGCTGAGATCTAAGTGTCATCCAAGACTACATTCATCTCAAGACTCAATGATGAAAGGATTCAGTATCTTATGGGCTGATGGACTAAGGGCTTGGTTCCTAATAAGCTGTTGGCTAGGGGCCTACTTCAGGTCTCTGCCATGTACAAGCAGATTGAAACTCATGATCTTTTGTAACCTGATTTCAGAAGTGACAGCCTATCCCACTTTTTCTGTCTCCTGTTTGTTAGCAGCAAGTCACCAGCTATAGCCCACATTCAAGGGGAGAGGATTACACAAGGGTATAAACATTGAGAATCATTTGAAGCTGCTTCCCACAGTAACCAAATGCTCTAAAATCGCCTTTTTCTATTTTCAGGAGATATTCATGGACAGTATACAGATTTACTGCGATTATTTGAATATGGAGGTTTCCCACCAGAAGCCAACTATCTTTTCTTAGGAGATTATGTGGATAGAGGAAAGCAGTCTTTGGAAACCATTTGTTTGCTATTGGCTTATAAAATAAAATATCCAGAGAACTTTTTTCTCTTAAGAGGAAACCATGAGTGTGCTAGTATCAATCGCATTTATGGATTCTATGATGAATGTAAGTAAAAATTAAAATTTATCTTTTATTAATGGGGAAATCCCCTAATATTCTCTAATATAATTTTCCACTTCAAAGGATTTCTTTTGATTCCGTTTTTTTAAACACTTTTTTAAATGTTTGTTTATTTTTGAGAGAGCGCAAGCAGGAGAAGAGCAGAGAGAGAGGGAGACACAGAATCTGAAGCAGGCTCCAGGCTCTGAGTTGTCAGCACAGAGCCTGACAACGCAGGACTCGAACTCACGAACCATGACCTGAGCCGAAGTCGGTCACTCAACCAACTGAGCCACTGAGACACCCCCAGTTTTTGTTTTTTGATACAATTTATCAAGCATAGGACCAAGAATAATCTTAGTGGAAGAGAAACCTGAAACCCGGAAACATGTTACTGATTAAACTAGTTCTTTGGGATCTCCAAGATCATAGTATTTCAGGTTGACTGCAACTTTCATCTGAAAGGCCCTCTTGTCATAAGTTCATGTAGTAAACTATCCATGTGAAACAGAGGTCACTATAGATAATAGCCTTTAGTTTTCCAGTGTCTGTTAAGATTTTAGCTCTCCGCATTCTTGTGATAAGATGGAAATTTCATTGTGGCCTTGTGCCACAAGAAAGGTTGAGAGTTGTTGGGTGCCTGAGTGGCTCTGTTGGTTAAGCATCCAGTTCTTAATGTTGGCTCAGGCCACGATCTCACAGTTCAGGGGTTTGAGCTCCACATCGACGCTGTTAGTGCAGAACCCGCTTGGGATTCTATCTCTGCCCCTCCGCTGCAGATGTGCGGCACTCTCTTTCTCCCTTTCTCTCTTCCTCAAGATAAACTTGAAAATTAAAAAAAATATATTGAGAAGTTCTATAGTCAGGCCTGGTTAGTACTTGGATGGGAGAAGTTCTATGAAATTATTTCAAAGTTGAAGTTTATTCTTAGAAGTTTAATTTCTGTAAAATTAGATGAGGATACCAACTACTCTGGCATATCTTACTGTACTCTTTTTCATCAATAAGGAATCATTGATTTGCAGTTTTGTAGTAATGTTTCCAAGTGTTGTTAGTAAATTACTACATATGAATTTGGTCTTTTGCTTTTAGAGTATGGGAAAGGACACAGTTTAGTTAATTACAATTTAGAACCAATTACAATGATTTTCAAGTTGAATTTATTGTTTTTTGGTAGTGAATTCTCCCTTGGAATCTCTTTTTGCTTTTTTTCCTTCCTTAAATATGGTAGAGTCCTATTCAAATGCCTGTCTTCTTGGTTTATATAATTATTTATTTGACAAATATTTGAGGAAGTGTATATACCAGGCACTATGCTACACACTAGGAATGCAGCAGTGCACAAGCCAGATCATCTCTAGTCCCATGGAGCTGTGTTCTACAAGGAATGGTTCTGCCGCTGATTTTACATTGCATTTTTATTTCTAAGTTGTAATGTATGGTTTCAGCTGTTCACATCAGACCAGTAGACAGGAAGTGGATTGTAGTACATCTAACTATAACCACTTTTTTAAAGCTATTATAAGAGGTGTATTTTTAAAGACTAAAATATAGGCTTGAGTATCCTCAAGGTCCTATAGAAATGACATCAGTTGAACTAATGTATGTGAGAGCAACTCGTAAAAACTGCTTTGAGTTACACTTTTTCACTGAGAAGCAAGTTACAGCATAACACATAGGAAATTAGTGCTTGTGTCTCTCATCCCTCCCCAGCATTAGTTGTTGGCAACTTCTTGCCAAATTTAAGAAGATCAAGTAACTCTAAAAAGGTGAACATACACTTAAGATTTATCTTTGTTGTAGCTCTTTATGCTAGACTATAGGAAAATTATAGCCTTTGTGTCTCTAAACTTGCTGTAGTGCCAAGTTGTAATTCACTCAAAAGTGAATACCACTGAAGCATTTGGAAATTGTCCTTTCTTGGCAATAAATTTATGCTGTGTTACTCAGTGCATTAGAGTTAAAATGGACAATCTCCAGAGGTACCCCTTTTACTTCTGCTTACTTATTTGGCTAGGTATTTAACTAATGTACACATTGATTGGAAAAGATAAACTAATAGTCTAAGAGACTGTTTCAAAGTTACTATATTATAGTGATCTTAAAAGACAAAAGGGTTTTGTATATACAGATATATTCTGTAAAATAGCACGGTCTTTCAGGATTTTTTAACTCTATAGAAGGTGGTGAATGTTCATTGAATTTATTACCTTTTTTAAAGTATACAAGAAACACTCATTACAGGGGAAAAAAAGTGCTGTATAAAGAATAAAGTTGAAATTATTCATAATCCTGTGGCTATGAGACAACAAATTAGAACAGTTTTAGATGTATTTATTCTATTTGCTTCTTCTTTTAATAGGCAAACGAAGGTTTAATATTAAATTGTGGAAGACCTTCACCGATTGTTTTAACTGTCTGCCTATAGCTGCCATTGTGGATGAAAAGATCTTCTGTTGTCATGGAGGTAGACCAGTAAATTTGCTTTACGGGTTTTTCTCATTGTCATTCCATTGTTTAGAAAAGACGTATAGTAACTAAGATGCATGCTGTGGGAAAATATAGCTGTGCTGTGTGAAAGCTCAAATTATTAAAACTGTTATAAACAAAGCTAAAACCTCTTCAGTAACTAGAAATTTATGATGATTTATACAAAATGAAAGTTAGGTTGAGTACTTGTCTTTAAAGAATTTCACAGGTGAGGAGGATAACCAGAGTTTTATTTGAAACAATGTCTTCCTTTGCTTCAGTTTTGTTAGAAAAATACCACTATTGTCAGTCAAAATGAAAGGGTCATGATTACTTTCCTGCCAATATTAAATATCTTCATTAGAATCAAAATGCAATTAGGTTTATAATTCCCACATACCAGCAGTTCTAGGCTTTATCTAATATGTCAGTTTTCATCCTAAAGATAATTTTTGATAGAATAAGTTATTTTGTATGGCTTGTTACAATAAGCATGAATAGATGCCATGAAATGTATAGTTTGTACATTATCTGGCTGTATTAAGAAATTAAAAACCTATTGATAAAATACATATTTCCAAAAAAGTAAGGTAAAATATATTTCAAAACAGATAGTGATTATTGAAAAGGATTTAATTATGTCAAAGTACTTGTTGAGACAATAATTTTTATGCAGTCTGGAAAGGGAGAGAATTGTTGAGCACATGTTTATGGAAGCTTGGGTTTAGAGGATGGAATAGACTTTGGAGAGGTGCAAAGAATTTGAGATGGTCTTTTTTTATGTTGTCTAGTTCAAGGAATGTGTGAGCACTGGCCTAACTAAAATGTCAAGCACATAGGAAATGATGGGTATCAGATTATAGAGATTTGAATACTGAGCAAAGGAGTTTTGTTGAAAGGTTTAATAACCATATTGGGGTTTTGTAAAGCAAAATAATATAAAACTAATGTAGGAAAATTAGTTTTTTATTAATGTGCAGGAAGAATTAAAGTGAAAAATGCTGAAAAGATAGACTCATCTAGGCCTGAGGTTAAAAAAAAAAAAAAAGATTTATTCTTGGAGTGCCTGGGTGGCTCAGTCAGTTAAGCATCCAATTCTTGATTTCGGCTCAGGTCATGATCTTATGGTCCGTGAGGTCAAACCCTGCATCAGTGTCCATGCTGACAATGTGGAACCTGCTTGGGGTTCTCTCTCTCCCTCTTGTCCCTCCCCAGTGTGGGAGGCACATGGGCTCTCTCTCTCCCTCTCAAACATTTAAAAAAATGATTTATTCTCTGATAGAACATAAACTACTATATTAGTTGAAACATTTTATAGTAGATCCTAAACATTTAGTATACTTAAAAGTTAAAATTTACATGGATTATCTGTAAAAGAGAAATCCTAGTTTATATTTATGTACTAAAGATTGCAGAGTGTTTTCATGTGCTTTTTCTTATCCTTCTGATCGACAGTTAGACTTTAATGAAGATAAGTTGCAGTGGGATGTAGGAAGGTCTTTACAGGACGATGAGACACTTAAAATTGGAAGTAAACATGTTTCAGATTGGATGTTAAGAAGTGACAAAAGTGGTAGGAAGGATTGGAATATTGGGTATGTTCCTGGAGCAGGGCAGAGGATGGTTGGAAAGAAAGAATAATGGTAAGATTTCTAACTCCGTATATTAAAGATAACATTAACCGGAACACATTAAGTATTTTTAACTTCAGATAGTGAAACTGCTTTGATTAAATGCTTCTTTATTTGAGTGAAAACTGTTTAGATGTCAGTACTCTGACTCTTCTTTTATTTATAGGATTGTCACCAGACCTGCAGTCTATGGAACAGATTCGGAGAATTATGAGACCCACTGATGTCCCTGATACAGGTTGAGTATATAGAGAAGTTTAATTGGTTGCTTTATGTAGAATGTTGACATATTTGGACTTTAATTATATATTTAGTGGAAGTAGAGCTTTTTTTAAGAATTAATAAACTAACTACAGATTATTTGCAGTAATATATTTTATTTCCCACTACTTACTTCCCAAGGTGCAACACTTTTAAATTTCACATATAATCGTATTATGGTTCTTTCATACTTATCACCAAAGATCTTATTCATTGATTGCCTTTATCTCCCTGTCATTCTAAATTCCTTCATATCAGCGTTGATTATGTCCTTCAAAGACTTGTTAAAAATTAGTCAGAGGTCTGGCTGGCTCAGTTGTTAGAGCATGCGACTCTTGATGTCAGGGTTATGAGTTCAAGTCCCATATTGAGTGTGGAGCCTACTTAAAAAGAATAAATAAATTGTGGGGGGCAACTGAGTAGCTCAGTTTGTTGAGTGTCTCACTTCAGCTGAGGTCATGGTTTCACGGTTCATGGGTTCAAGCCCCACATCATGTACCCTACTGTCAGCACAGAGCCTGCTTCAGATCCTCTCTCCCCCCTTTCTTTCCTCCCCTATTCATGTTCCCTCTCTCAAAAATGAATAAACATTTATTTTTGTTTTAAAAAAATAATAAATTTTAAGGATTTTTTAAAAATTAGTTGAAACTTTTTAAAATTTTTTAATGTTTGTTTATTTTTGAGAGAGAGAGACAAACACAAGTCAGGGAGGGGCAGAGAGAAGGAAACCCAGAATCCAAAACAGGCTCTAGGCTTCGGACTGTCAGCACAGAGCTTGACATGGGGCTCTAAATCACAAACTGTGAGATCACGACCTGAGCCAGAGTCGGATACTTAACTGTGAGCCACCCAGGGGCCCCAAAAGGTTTTTAATTAAAATGTTCTTGGGGCACCTAGCTGGCTCAGTCCATGGAGTGTGTGATGCTTGATTCTCAGGGTTGTGAGTTTCAGCCTCACATTGGGCATAGAGGTTGCTTAAAAAATAAAATCTTTAAAAAATAATAATAATTTTTCTTAACTGAAAGTTAACTGTTCAGACGTTTGAATAACTCTTAGGTAGGTGAAGCAAGTCAAAACAAAAGCAAATAAGTTCCAGTTGAAGATAAATTGCTCTGTTGATTAACAAATGAGCCTAATGTGATTTTATAAATAAATTCCAGACAGTGGCCTAACTTTTCTGTTGGCTTTTAAATGGTAATTATTCATAGTTGAGTGCGAATGTATGTATTAAGATGTGTACTAATCATGGCATTTATATTCATAAAATGCTATGATGGGGCACCTGGGTAGCTCAGTAGGCTGTCTGTCTGACTTCAGCTCAGGTCATGATCTTGCAGTTTGTGAGTTCAAGCTCCATGTCAGGCTCTGTGCTGACAGCTCCGATCCTGGAACCTGCTTCAGATTCTGTGTCTCCTCCTCTCTGCCACTCCCCTTGCTTACACTCTATCTCTCTCAAAAATAAGCAAACATTAAAAAAATTTTTTTTAATTAAAAAAAATGCTATGATAACCTATGAATTGAATGCTATAAAGTTCTGCTTTTTTATCCACCTTTTGCTTAAAACATCAGTACCTTTTTTTTGGTGGCATTTTCTGACACTGAATGTTTATGGTTTTTCCACATCACAACGCATTCTCCAACACATACATGTCTAACATTTAATTCAGTTCTGACACTTAATTCCTGGAATTAGCCAGTACTCCACGGGTTAAGGGCTCCATATCACAAGAGTGCCCCCACACTACTGCCCAGTCAGAATTCTGGGATTCCCACAATCACTTTCTCAGATGCTTTACTTGTATTTATCAGCTTATCATAAAGGGATACAATCAGGAACTGCCAAATGGAAAAGATTTGTAGGACAAGGTATTGGTTGGGCAACAGCTTCCACACTCTGGTGTCAATGTGTTCAACAACTGTAAGCTTCCCAAGTCCAGTTGTTAAAGAGTTTTTATAGAGCTCAATTTCTAGCTCATCTCTCCAGGGCAGCTGAAAGCTCCAATCATCTAATCATGTGTCTGGTCTTGCTGTTGACTGGCCCCATTGTGACGTGCTTTAGGCGACTTGGATCATTTCGTTAGCATACACTCAGGTGTGGTGGAAAGGGGCTCCCTGTGAATAACAAAAGATACCTCTGTCAGTTGACCTGGGTGGCTCTGCTCCTTAAGCATCTGACTTTGGCTCAGGTCATGATCTCCTGGTTTGTGAGTTCAAGCCCTCTGTCAGGCTCTGTACTGACGGACAGCTCAGAGCCTGCTTCACATTGTCTCCCTCCGTCTCTCTCTGCCTCTTCTCCACGCATGCCTGCGGTCTCTCTCAAAAATAAGTAAACATTAAAAAATAAAAGGATACCCCCTTTCACTCAGGAAATTCCAAAGATTTTAGGAACTATATTCCAGGAATGGGAACAAAAGCCCAAATATATCTTTATTATATGTATTATATAAAGATGTTTTAGCTTTTTAGCTTTCTGATGAGAGGATTGTTTAGTGGTAATTCTTTTTTCTTCTCAAGTTTTTATTTAAATTCTAGTTAATATGCAGTGCAGTATTGGTTGCAGAAGTAGAATTCAGTGATTCATCACTTAACATATAATAACTAGTGCTCATGACAGCAAGTGCCCTACTGAATACCCATCACCCATCTAGCCCATCCCCCATCCAGTTGCCTCTTGAATTCCGTATATGAGTGAAATCATACGGTATTTGTCTTTCTCTAACTGACTTCACTTAGCATAATATACTCTAACTCAGTCCCTGTGTTTGCAAATGGCAAGATTCTGTTCTTTTTGATGGTTGAGTAATATTCGTGTGTGTGTGTGTTTATACCACATCTTTATTCATTCATCAATTGATGGACATTTGGGCTCTTTCCATAGTTTGGCTATTGTTAATAGTGCTGCTATAAACACTGGGATGCATGCACTCTTTTGAATCTGTGTTTTTGTATCCTCTGGGTAAATACCTAGTAGTGCAGCTGCTGGCTCTTAGGGTAGTTCTATTTCTGACTTTCTGAGGAACCTTCATACTGTTTTCCAGAATAGCTCTGCCATTATGCATTCCCAACAGCAGTGCAAAAGGATTCCTTTTTCTCCACATCCTCGCCAACACCTATTGTTTCCTGTGTTATTAAATTTAGACATTCTGATAGGTGTGAGGTGATACCTCATTGTGATTAACTTGTATTTCCCTGATGATACGTGATGTTGAACAGTTAGCAGTCTGTATGTCTTTGGGAAAATGTCGGTTCATGTCTTCTGCCTGTTTCTTACCTGGATTATTTGTTTCTTTGATGTTTGATAAGTTCTTTATGGATTTTGGATACTAGCCCTTTATCCAATATGTCATTTTCATATATCTTCTCTCATTCTGAAAGTTGCCTTTTAGTTTTGGTGATTGTTTACTTTGCTGTGCCTTTTATCTTGATGAAGTCCCAAAGGTTCATTTTTGCTTTTGTTTCCTTTGCCTCTGGTGACGTGTCTAGTAAGAAGTTGATGCAGCTGAGGTCAAAGAGGTTGCTGCCTTTGTTCTCTAGGATTTTGGTGGTTTCCTGTCTCACATTTAGACCTTTCATCCATTTTGAATTTATTTTTGTGTATGGTGAAAGAAAGTGGTCCAGTTTTATTCTCCTGCATATTGCTGTCCAGTTTTCTGAGCACTATTTGTTGAAGAGACTTTTTCCATATTGGTAATTTTGTAAAGGGGAATTGATTATTATTCATCAAGCAGGATTGGACTAGATGGTTACTAAGTACATTTCCTACTCTTAAGATCCAAAGAGTCTATTAAAAGGTAGTCATTAAAAATTAAAAATCGTTTTAATTAAAAATGAACTTAGGCACTTGGGTGGCTCAGTCAGTTAAGCGCCCAACTTTGGCTCAGGTCATGCTCTCATGGCTCATGGGTTCAAGCCCTACATTGGGCTCTCTGCTGTTAGCACAGAACCCACTTCAGATATTCTGTCCCCTCTCTCTGCCTGTCCCCCACTCATTCTCTCTCTCTCTTTCTCTCAAAAATACATAATAATTAAAAAAATTAAAACATTAAAAAATAGTCATGAACCAGTGCCTGAGCAAAACATGGTTAAACCTTTAAAATGTTAAGAACATGCATTTGGTTGTTTTATTTCAATTGTGATTGGATTTTTATGCTCAGTGTACTGAAAGCCTGATAATATCACTCAAAATACTCCTCCTGATTAAACATCAACCATTATAAACAGGTGTATAGATCCTTATGACAGTAAGCCACTGATTTATTGCATATCATAGTAAGTTGCTTCATAACTTACTTGTACAAGTAACAGTTTGTGTTAAGTACAAAAGGAGGGAAGCCTGCATTTACCAGATTTTGAATATAGAACAGTTATAGAGTATATTTGACTAGACCTGGTGCAGCTTTGGAGTTGTGGTAGGGGTCCTAAGCCAATGGCCAGGAAAGAATTCTTGAGTTGACTTTGGTGCAAAAAGGTGAGTTGAGAATATCCCAATGGGATTTGTATGCTGGTGGACTTCTTAAAGCGTCTCAGTAGTAGCTTAGGAAATAATGATAAAAATTAGGAGTATATTACCACCAATTAGTTCTACAAGGTATTTTAGATCCTCTTTTAAGACAAGCTATATATAAGGAATCAAAAAGTTTTCCTCTCCTCATAGATCCTATATTAAGTTTATAGATTATCAAAAATCCTTGAAACTGACTCATTCTTAAAAATCATCCCTTAGCACTAATTTCTCCTTCCCTTAGCACCACAGTTTTACAAAAGTACTTAATATCACCATCTCAACATACACCCCCTCTTAATCTCACTACAGTTTGACTTATTACCATTCTTTTTCATCCATCAAGAAACTGCTTTCATTAATGTCTAATGATATAATTGTAAGTGGCACATATTTTGGGGTTTTATCCTGCTCTACTTGTTCATTGTACTTGAATCTTAACCATTTCCTACTTCTAGATAACTCTAACCCCTTTCAGAAGGAGATCTCTACTGTTCTAATCTCTTCCTTTTGTTTTGACTGTTCCTTCTCAGTACTTTTGCTCATTCCACTTTCTCCTTTGTCTGCATATTAAATGTTTGCTTCCTCAGAGTTCATTTACTGGTCTTCTCACTTGACATTCTCAAGGTAGTCTGAGTTCCTGCTAAGATTTATACTACTATGAGCATGATAAAGATACTCAAATATTTTTGACTCTGACTTCTTTTCTATGCCTGACACTAAAGCCAAGGATATTATTCTTATTTTGTTCATCCATATTCCATTTACATCCACCAGGCCTTTATAGAAAATGTTTTCTTCCCTCAAATTGATTATTAGATCAAATACAATTCCAGTGAAATCTCAGTTGGATTCATGGAATTAACTAACTGGTTCAGAAGCATGTATGTAGAAGAGCAAAGGTTTGAAAGTAACCAGGATAATCCTGGAGAAAAACATTAAGTGGGGATACTACCACTACCAAATATAAAGATTTATTTAAAAGCTTTAGTGTGTTACTGGCTTAGGGATAAATCAAATGGATTAATTTAATAGATTGGCCCCCAGAAATAGTGTAAGTAGCTTTCCATATATTGTGTGCTTAGAGTGTGCCATACACATACTTCCTGTGTGTGGGAAGAGCTGGGAAGTGCTCCTTTTAGCCAGTCAGAATCGTGTGGCTGGGCTAGCAGAGAGTGGCTGAATTCAACAGGCTGGGATACTAGGGAGCAAGTGATTGTTAACTGTGTATTAAAGGGTAAGAGGGCATGAGAAGAAATGTGATACAGATATACTTTATAAACTTAATTTTGTTCTTTCATTGCTGTTTTTTTTTTCTTTAAAGGTTTGCTCTGTGATTTGCTGTGGTCTGACCCAGATAAGGATGTGCAAGGCTGGGGAGAAAATGATCGTGGTGTTTCCTTCACTTTTGGAGCTGATGTAGTCAGTAAATTTCTGAATCGTCATGATTTAGATTTGATTTGTCGAGCTCATCAGGTATGAAATCTAAAACTTTTGAACATTTTAATATTTATTTACACAAATCTACTTACACAATAAATCTAATCAAGGAAAGTAGTAGAAGAGATGAAGCCTATATACCTTGATCTCACAGTTAACAGTCTAATGATTGTTAGCCCTGTCTGACCCTCTGGAGGAAGTGTTTCAAACTGATTTATACTTTGTGGTATACTACAATGCTGACATACTTTTGGCACTTGTCTGAAGCTTCCTAGAAATGCTTGATCCTGTTTTAATATAATGTTTATGTATTTTAGATAACAATCAAATGCCCATAGTAGTAAAGGACACTTTCAAGACAGTTGGGAAAATTCAATTATAGACATTAGATATTAGATATCAAGGAGTCAGTGTTCACTGTTTAAGTCTTATGATAATAACATTATTATGTAAAAAGGATGTCCATTTTTTAGAAATATATACCCAAGTATATAGAGGTAAGATGACATGTCTTGGATTTGCTTTAAAATATAGCAGTATTGGGGCACCTGGCTGGCTCAGTCAAAAGAGCGTGCACCTCTTGATCTTGGTTGTGAGTTCAAACCCCACGTTGGATGTAGAGATTACTTAAAGTAAATACATCAGAGAAAAAAGGGAGACGAATGAAACAGATGTAGCAGAATCCTGGTAATTATTGAATCAGGGTGGTGAGAATGAGAGTTTATTGAACTCTGCCTCCTTTTGTATATCTTTTGAGTTTTCATTATAAAAATTATTTTTAAGACATAGTTTATTTAAATTTACTTTTTTTCTTAATGTCCACCACCACTACTATATTCTATACTCTTGTGACTTGTTGACATTTAAATATTCATTGCCTTCTTGTGTGTTTCTTTAAATGTTTAAGAGTTAGCATGCGTGCGTGTGGGGGAGGGGCAGAGAGAGAGAGAGAGAGAATCCTCAGACTCACAAACCATGAGATCATGACCTGAGCCAAAATCTAGAGTCAGATCCTTAACTGAGTAATCCACTCAGGAGCTCTAAATATTCATTGCCTTGTAAACTTAAATAGCACAGCTTCCTTTTAGTGTTTGAATAAATGAATTAACTAACAAAAGCTTATTTTAATGATTTGATATGTCAGGTCCTCATGCTCTTTAAAACATAACTGGTAAATACATTCAGTGAAAGCCACTTTTAAAAAATTATTTTTAATGTTAATTTTGAGAGAGAGAGAGACTGAGACTGAGCGGGGGAGGGGCAGAGAAGGAGACACAGAATCTGAAACAGGCTCCAAGCTCTGAGCTGTCAGTACAGAACCCAGTGCAGAGTTCAAACTCTTGAACTGGGAGATCCTGCCCTGAGCTAAAGTCGGACGCTTAATCGGCTGAGCCACGCAGGCGCCCCTCAGTGAAAGGCATTTTTATCAATCTTTTCTGTTTACTTTTGAAAGTACTAAAAGTATATGAAATTTCTAAGTATAATACTTTTTAAAATTCCTTGTTTTTTCTTGGTCTGCTAAAGGCAAGTTTATTCATTAGATGCTGTGCCACGGTACTTCCCTTTTTGGGAGGGCTTTACTCCCTATGATACTTGACTGTTTCGCTATGTGATCCTGTGGATGAACAAAGATGAATGGTTTCCCATTTTCTGCATATGTTGTATATCACAAGTCTTTTTCCTAGCAGTAGTTCCCAATTCAGTTGAAATGAAGTCAGGTCTCCAAATCCTTTGCTTTTGGCAAAGTTTTTGGTAAATATTATGTTTATGATTTAGCTAATTAATAGAAGTCTTCTACTAGATAACAGTGCAGAGTTACTAAGTTTCCTAATAAGATACCTGCTAGTAATCAATTTTTTTAGCTCCCAATTTTCCATTCATTGATCTTTTTTTTTTTCATTTATTTTTTTCTTAGTGTTTTATTTTTATTTTTGAGAGAGACAGACAGTGTGCGCAGGGGAGAGTCAGAGAGAGAGGGAGACACAGAATTCGAAGACAGGCCCCAGGCTCTGAGCTAACTGTCAGCACAGAGCCCAACTCGGGGCTCAAACCCATGAACTGTGAGATCATGATCTGGACTAAAGTTGGACGCTTAACCAATTGAGCCACCCAGGTGCCTCTGATCTTTTCAAAATAGATGATGGGGGCATCTGGATGGCTTAGTTAAGTGTCTGACTTCAGCTCGGGTCATGATCTTGCAGTTCATGAGTTTGAGCTTCGTATTGGGCTCTGTGCCCCCTATCTGGCTCTGTGCTTTGTGGTACAGAGCCTGTATAGGATTCTCTCTGTCTCTCTTTCTCTTACTCTCACTCTCAAAGTAAATGGATAAAACTTTTTAAAAAGATTTTTTTTTAAAAATAAGTCAGATTCTTGAGCTACCTTGCTTTGGACAGTCTTTTTCCAGACACTTATTTCCAAAATCCTATTCTGCTTATTTTCAACCATGTTACCTCAGAGACGTCTGATGGGAAACACCACAAGCTACACATATGTCCTTTTACGATAAACCTGCTTATTTAGTAAAAATGTGAATGCAGTGCAAAAGCAAACTAGAAACAAAAAGGATATGCTGAGTTCCAAAGACTGAGGCCGAGCTGGAGTAGATAAGGTGCCCGAGATCTTAACAGAAAAGGTTAATATCTCAATTCTACCGTGAGGTAATTACAGTAGGAGCATGTACCTGATACTAAGGTAGGAATTCTTTAAAAATGTAAGTTTTTTGGAGGTACTTCTTATTAGCAAGTATTAATAGGATAATTTTGTTTAATCAAAGGATGCCTAAAAGTCTCTAAAAATTATTCTTGCCTACTGTAAGTAAATATAAAATATTTATGTTATTGCCTCTGCCTCTCAGATTTGTAGAGTTGAGAAATATAAATTATTTAAAATTGACAAGAGTCTAGAAATCATGTTAAATCATTAAAGAATTAAGGATTCTGTAGTTGTGATATAATGTCTTGAACCAGGAAGTACTAGGTGCCCAAGGTTCCTGTAGAGACTGTACCAATCAGCTTATGGAGAGCCTTAGAATTGGTATGGTTTTTAAACATTTTACTTGATCATGAATGTACTATTATTTCCTTTAGGCTAAAGCCTTGCCATTATAGAAAAGGCATATTAAAAATTTTTAATATTCCAAGACAAGTATAGAAATAAAAATCAAGCTTCCAAAACAAAAAAGTGTTTATTTTTAGGTCTTTGTCACATTAATCTCACTAATATAGACAGTTGAGAATTAGCTATAAATTGTTTTTTCTTTTGACCTTTCCTTTGACAGGTGGTGGAAGATGGATATGAATTTTTTGCTAAACGACAATTGGTAACCCTATTTTCAGCTCCAAATTACTGTGGCGAGTTTGATAATGCTGGTGGAATGATGAGTGTGGATGAAACTTTGATGTGTTCGTTTCAGGTATAATATAAATACATATAAATCAATTCTATACAGACTTGTTAGAGATTTCTTTTTCATTCACAAATGCTCCAGACTTTTTGGTATATATCAAATATTAGAGTTTTGGAGAACCTAAGTTATTATGTCTGTCATTTTTGATACAAATGTTTAAGTTGTTAAATTCCTGTATGGCTTCTTGAATAGGGGTTTAACCTACTAAGAGAACATGAATTTAATTAATAACAGATTTTGTTTCCTTTTGCAAGAAATAGACCAACTCTGCCTCTATAGCGTACTACTTAAAATCATCCTTGTTCACAGACTAAAACCACTTCAATGCTTTGTTTTTGCATAGGGCATTTTATGATCCTCTTATGCATATACTGGATTTCTCTTTCTTTAAATGTGAAGGGGCTTTTCCATCTCTTTCCCTTTATTACCATTTTTTATCAACTAGTACAACTGAATGGTAAACATGTAACTCCTCATTTATAATTTAAGGATAGGAACTAGACCTTATCTTTCAGCATTTGCCATAGTGGAATTGGATTTCTTTTTCAGTGAGACACTATGATGCTCTATGTTCTAGAAACTGCTTCAGAAATCATTTCTATACACTTACTGTGTAAATACTGAAATTTCCTATCTATAATGTAGGGTAAAGCTCTATTTACATCCACCAGAATAAATGTAATTAAAAAAAAAAACAGTAACAAGTATTAGTGAGGATGGGGAGAAGTTGGACACTTCAGTAGTGATAGTGGGAATGAAAAATGGTGCAGCCTCTTTTGGAAACAGTGTGGCATCTCCCCAAAAAGTGAAACAGTTTCTTTGTGGCCCAGAAATTCCACTCATAGGTGTCCTGAAAAGAACTAAAGGCAGGTACTCAAATACAGGTATATGCATATTTATAGGAGCATTCTTTGTAATTGTCAAAAAATGGAAAACAACCCAGATGTCCATCAAGGAAAGAATGAAAACACACTGTGGAATATCCATAAAACGGCATATTGTTTGACAATTAAAAGTAATGAAGTACTGATACATGCTACAGCATGAATGAACCTCAGAAACGTGATTTCAGTGGAAAGACCAGTCATAGAAGACCACATATTGTATGATTTCATTTATGTGAAATAGCCAGAAAAGACAAACCTATAGAGAAGGATTAGTTTTCCTCGGAGTTGAAGGGAGTTAGAGTAGTAGAGAATGGAAATGGGGAACAGGTGCTGATGGGAGCAAGATTTCTTTTTGGAGCAACAAAAACTCTAAAATTAGATTACAGCAGTGGTGTGCAACTTGTAAATATTTTTAAAATCATTGACATACATTTAAAGCAGTTGGACTTCATGATATCTAAAATATATAAATAATGCTTTTTTTAAAGATCTACACATAAAAATTAAGATTAAAGGGTTTGTGACTAATTATCCTCTAAATAGTGGCAGAATTACTATTATTGTTGTTATTATGTTGTTTCAGGTTTTTATTTAAATTCTAGTTTGTTATCATACAATGTATTAGTGGTTTCAGAAGTAGAATTTAGTGATCCATCACTTACATATAACACCCAGTGCTTGTAAAAGTGTCCTCCTTAATACCCATCACCCATTTAACTCATCCCCCTGTTCCCCTCCTCCCCAGCAACCATGCTTGTTCTCTGTAGTTGAGTCTGTTTTATGGTTTGCCTCTCTTTGGTTTTTTCCCCCTGTGTTTGTTTGTTTCTTAAATTCCACAGGAGTGAAATCACACAGTATTTGTCTTTCTGGGACTTATTTTGCTTAGCATAATACACTATAGCTTCATCCACATCATTGCAAATGGCAAGATTTCATTCTTTGGATTGGCTGAGTCATATTCATTGTATGTTCATACCACATGTTCTTTATACATTCATCAGTCAGTGGACGTTTGGGCTCTTTCCATAAATTGGCTACTGTTGATAATGCTGCTGTAAACATTGGGGTGCATATGTACTCCATTTGTTCCTTTGGGTAAATACCTAGTATTGCAATTGCTGGATCATAGGGTAGTTCTATTTTTAACTTCTGAGGAAACTTCCTACTGTTTTCCAGAGTGACTGCACCAGTTTGCATTCCCACTCACAGTGTAAGAGGGATCCCCTTTCTCCACACCCTCACCAACACCTGTTGTTTCTTGTGGTGTTAAATTTAGCCATTCTGACAGGTGTGAGGTGGTATCTCATCATAGTTTTGATTTGTATTTCCCCGATGAGTGAAATTGAGTATATTTTCATGTGTCTGTTAGCCAGCCTTGGTCTTTTGACTCATAAACTACATGTTCTTTCCTCACCACAGAGATACATTAATTTTAAAAACTTTTTGTACTTAAATCTAAGAATTAGGTGGTTGATAGGACATGTGTATTTGAGGTTTTGAATAATCAATGGCTTGACAGATGATAGGAATATTCAAATATTTAGTCATCTGTACATTTTAAACATGAGAACTGTCCATGGAACTTTCCTGTTTCCTATACTTTTATTGAATCTTTAAAATTTATGTCATTTTTTGAAAAGCCTACTATTATAACAATACTTTTCGTAAACTTTACTGCACTTGAAAGAATAACTCTGTTAATAAATTATTTATTTTAAGATATTGAAACCATCTGAAAAGAAAGCTAAGTACCAGTATGGTGGACTGAATTCAGGACGTCCTGTCACTCCACCTCGAACAGCTAATCCACCGAAGAAAAGGTGAAGAAAGGAACTCTATAAAGAAACCATCAGATTTGTTAAGGACATACTTCATAATATATAAGTGTGCACTGTAAAACCATCCAGCCATTTGACACCCTTTATGATGTCACACCTTTAACTTAAGGAGACGGGTAAAGGATCTTAAATTTTTTTCTAATAGAAAGATGTGCTACACTGTATTGTAATAAGTATACTCTGTTATAATATTCAGCAAAGTTAAATTCAAATTCAAAATTACCCATTAAAGTTACATCTTCACGTATCACAGTTTTTGAAGTTGAAAAGCATCCCAGTTAAACTAGATGTGATAGTTACACCAGATGAGAGCATGATGGTCCATCTGTGTAGTGTGGTTTTAGTGTTGCTTGCTCGTTTACTTATTTTGGGCTTGTTTTGTTTGTTTTGTTTTGTTTTTGCTAGAATAATGGCAAATATTAAAAATTTTTTCCCTGAACATTTTTACAAATTAAGTGTGGGAAGAGCTTTAAAGACATTCACCAACTATTATTTTCCCTTGCTTATTTACCTATGTACCTGTTTAATCTTACTGAGAAAACTTATGCCTCATTACAGTAAAAAGGAATTTCAAAGATTGATATTTTTCAAAAAATAGGCCATCTATCCAATCCAGTGATTGAATCAAACAGTTTGACTGGGCGAACTTCACAGCTGATAGTGAATATTTTGCTTTATACAGAAATTGCCACTGATTTGGATTTGTGCACTCTAATTTTTAACTTATTGATGCTCTATTGTGCAGTAGCATTTCATTTAACTTTAAGATAAGGCTCATATAGTATTACCCAACTAGTTGGTAATGTGATTATGTGGTACCTTGGCTTTAGGTTTTAATTCGCACGAAACACCTTTTGGCATGCTTAACTTTCTGGTAACACCCTCACCTGCATTGGTTTTGTTTTTTTGGGTTTTTTGTTGTTGTTGTTGTTGTTGTTGTTGTTGTTGCTCTTTGTTTTTAGATCCACAGAACACCAGAATCCTTTTTTGACAAGCCTTGGAAAGCTGACACTATCTCTTTTCCTTCCTCTGTACGAAGGATGTATTTAAATGAATGCTGGTCAGTGGGACATTTTGTCAACGATGGTGATTGGGTGCTTAACTGTCTAATATTGCCATGTGAATGTTGTATACGATTGTAAGGCTGATGTCACTAAAGATTTTTATTCTGATTTTTCATGATCAAAGTTCATACGATATTGTATAGACATGCTTTGTAGTGAGCTATAGTAGCAATAATTTCTGTACATGATCAAGGGTTTATTGCAGCATTTTTTTTCCTGTTCTCTTTTTTTAAAGGGTTAGTATTAACAAGGAGTAGAAAAGTCAACATAAGGATTTTAGAAGGAGAACTTACAGGACACAGATTTGAGATTCTTTGGATGCGACCCTTTTGGATGTGATTCTAAAAGCTTTTATTGAGTATTGTCAAATTTGTAAGCTTCATAGGGATGGACATCATATTTATAATGCCCTTCTTCTGTATGTGCTACCATTGATGTGAAATTCTTGACCTTAATATTGTCTTCGGAAATGTTACATTGAGAATTCTGTTAACTTAACATTTTATGAATTGGCATATTGTATTACTGCAAGAGATTTGAATTTCAGCACAGTGCAAAGTTCTTTCAAATGCATATGTCTTTTTTTCTAATTCCATTTTGTTTTAAAGCACATTTTAAATGTAGTTTTCTCATTTAGTAAAAGTTGTCTAATTGATATGAAGCTTGACTGGTCATTTTATTCCTTTTTTTTCCCCCCTTTACAATGAGACATTAAACACATTCTATTCAAACAGATTTCAGCATCTTTTGCATATATTGAGTTGATTCTTTTCTGAAAATGTTCTTGTATTGCATGTATTATATTAGGTTAGGTCACATAGGCTTTTATGTAATGTGATTTAAATATCGTCCTAATTGAGTGTAAGGTGAACAGTTTCTAATAGAATTTTAAAGTAATCATAGTGAACCAAGTCTAGAAAAATAAACCTTTGGCAGAAGACGAGGCAATCTTATTAATATCAGTGTTAGTCAAACACATTAATTTGAATTTGACTTACTGCATTTCTAAAATAATAATTCATCCTGATTGGTATTGGATATGAAAAAATAGTAAATTAGGCAAAGTAATATTGGTCACTAAATTAAAGAATGGAAATTTATCATGTTTAAGAATTATTTGAGTGGTGGGGTGCCTGACTGGCTCAGTCAGATGAGCATATGACTCTCCATCTCAGGGTCGTGAGTTCAAGACCCACATGGAATGTAGAGATTACTCAAAAAAATAAACTTAAAAAGTTATTCAAGGGGTCTTCAAACCACGTTAAACATTTCTGTCATATAAAGTGTTACAAAGATTACTTGGTAACTGCCACTCCAAGTACATAAAACTTCATTTCTTTAGAGAAAAATTATCCTAATTCTAGTGTCGCTGATTTATATCATTCTTCCTCTCTGATTTTTAATGATTTCCATATTCAGATTTGTCTTTAATCTGAATGTCATGACATTTAACATCATGACATATAAAATCAAACATGCTAATGTGATGCATCACATGGATTGGGTTAAATTTTTTATTCTCAAATGGAAAGAATCAACTGCAGTGTGCTACCCCTTATGTTTGAAGTTTTAACAGATTCGTTGTTTTAATTTTGATGACAGACAAATTTTAATCATGATTATCAACACTGAGTTGTACAAAATATTGTGTCAAAATCCCAGCAAGAAGAATTTTAAAGCTTAAAAGCTGGTTGGTTAGTTGGCAGTGTTAAGGTATTCAGAGGATATAGAAGTTCAGTTCTATTCCTTTGTCTCCTTGGCAACCATAACTCTTGAACTAAATGAATAATTATTTTCTTTCCCATCTTTACACTGAAAATGCGTTTAGAGAAGGCAATGGTCAAGTTTACTCTGCTCCTGGTGCATTAACCTCATCTGCCTCATTTCCTTCTGAATCCATCCCTGAATCAGAGCTGTGCCTGAGAAGACACTAGCCTGACTAGACCAGTAGCATCCACTTAGAAATACTGTATCTCTTTGCTAGTAGTATTCAGTGTTTCATAAGTTCCTTAAATGGCTAAAAAGCAGTTAAAAGTATTTTAAAGTGACAGCATACCTCACAAAATGAGCAGTAGTTAAATAAGACAAACTGATTCCATGTAAGTATACAGTAGAGTTTTATCTTTATTCTCTTTAAAATTTTCTTCAACCAAAGTATTTAGATACAGTGTAACAATTTTGACCTGTTAAGATTGGATTTTGCCTGTATTTTTTTTTAATATTTTATTTATTTTTGATACAGAGCATGAGAGGGGGAGAAGCACAGAGAGAAGGAGACACAGAATCTGAAGCAGGCTCCAGGCTCTGAGCCAGCTGTCAGCACAGAGCCTGATGCGGGGCTTGAACCCAGGAACATGGGATCTGACCTGAGCCGAAGTCGGAGCTTCAACCGACTGAGCCACCCAGGCGCCCCTGCCTGTATTTTTGAATTCCAGAATTAAAATTTTTTTTTAATTTTTGAGGGAGAGAGAGAGTGAGAGTGTTGAGTGGGGGAGGGGCAGAGAGGGAGACACAGAATCCAAAGCAGGCTCCAGGTTCTGAGCTGTCCGCCAGAACCTGATGTGGGGCTTGAACCCACGAACCATGAGACGATGACCTCAACTGAAACCACCCAACCAACTGAGCCACCCAGTGCCCCAAATAAAAGTCAAAACTTACTTATTCAGCCACCACGTCCTATATTGGTTGACATAGAAACTTTAATTTCTCACTAATTTATCGTCCCATTCAGGTTGCAAGTTTTTTTAAACCTCGTTCTTACAAAAGTGACCATAAACCTTTGCTTTTCTTCTCTTAGGGACTTTGCCAGCTAATGCAATTATAAAATCTTATTTGTTACCCACGTTGTTTTGAGTGCCAATAGGATGGAAGATAACAAGTGGAAAGGGGGAGGAAGATAAGCTAACTGCCTTAGGCTTACAGATTCAGCATTTATTTGACAAGGCATGCAAAAAGATCAGAGCCTAAGGCGCATTTCTGGAGGCTGGCCTGGGATGGCCAAGTAAGAGGGTGTGCCCAGTTTGTAGCTGCCGAATTTGAGCAATGTAGTAGATTTGCAGGCCAAAATTCTTTCTCAGCAGTGACACCACAACTCAACATGTGAAACTCTCATAAATTGTTCATGTATAAACTGATTATTGACAAAGTCACAAAGACAAAATACAGTACAACAGGAAAGGAGTAGTCCTGAGGAACCCTGTATGTAACAGGTTTACCTTGAACTAACTTTGAAGTAAGTCTTCAGCCTTCTAACTTATTGGGGGGGAGAAAGTTGGGAAACAAAAGCAAAGTGTTGCAACTTTTTTATGTCCAGCTACCTCTCCTGTATCATTTTCAAGGTGGTGGTGGCACAGTTTCTGAAAATGCTGTCACTTCCCAACAGATTATTAACAGACACACCTGTCTACTGTTTTGGGTAACTGTGAGCTTTGTTGCTCTAGTGCTCTCAAGTGTGGTAAGGATTCCTAAGAAGGCAGGGGTGAGGGGTGGAATCACTTGAGAAATCATTTTATGATAGATCTTGTAAAACTACTGAATTTACTAAATTGAAAGTAACCACTTTATTACCTTAGAAAAACGTGGGAAACCCAGGACCCAACTCTAAACATGCAACTTTTATGTAGTATACAAGTAAGATAAGTTTTAAAAGCAAGTCCCTACCTTCCAAGATACTTGCTTCAGGTTTTGTAGCCCATGTCTAGGTTGAGCCTGCTAACTCCACTGAAGACAATGTGATAAAATCAAACATCTAGGTTTAAAGCTTCCTGTTCCCGTACGGTAACACCTGTTTTGAGTGTGGTACCTTAATCTTTCATCAGCTGAGTTCTCTAAACTCTAGGAATGCTCACTGACAGATTAACACCAATTGTGGTCTATTCTATTTTTTTTAAAGAAAATCAATTCTGCATTGTACAGATCCATTAGTATGGTGGGCATCCCTTCAAGACTTGTATTTGACCCTTAGAAGTCTTTGGGTCTCAATCAGTTCAATTGTATGTGACTAGAATGTAAGCTCATATAGGCTATGGCTGTATCTCCAACTTCTAGAGTAGAGCTTGGCACATAGTAGGCACGCAAACGATTTTTTTATGAATGCAAGTGAGTTTCAAAGCTTACTGTTTAGACACCTTGACCTAGAGAAATTTGAGGGGACAAGTTCAGCTTTCATTTATCCTCTAACTGCGTTTTGTCTTTCACAAGAATGCTGGAGTAATTTCAGGAAAAAATTGATCTGGGTCTGTGGGACCAAAATAAATAGTTTATGGTCAAAACTGTGATCTTCATTTGGTAAAATACTGGTAAATGCTAGAAGTTGTATCTAGTTACTTGAAAAACATTTCACTCTTGTTCGAAATCAAACTTTCCAAACCATCTTTATGGTTCTTTTCTTGCCTCTCTCCCCTTTCTGTCCTCTAGGTTCTGTGTTTAATTGACCTCCAAGTCACCTTTGTTGTGTGCTAGCTACTTCAAACATTTTTAGAAAAGTGGTATAGTGTAACATTTTGTCTTTCAAAAGTCACCTACTATTTGTGAATACTTAAAACTAGTAATCAAAACTTGAAAGTGGAGAGGCTGTTGCCTCAATTTAACCAATAAGGATTATGTCATAGGCAAAAGCAATTATGGGGAAAGATCAAGAAAGTTATTTTCAGGGGCGCCTGAGTGGCTCAGTCGGTTAAGCGTCCCCATTCAGCTCAGGTCATGATCTGGTGGTGAGTTGGGTGAGTTTAAGCCCGGTGTTGGGCTCTGTGCTGACAGCTCAGAGCCTGGAGCCTGCTTTGGATTCTGTGTCTCCCTCTCCCTTCCCCCACTCATGCTGTTTCTCAAAAATAACCATTAAAAATTTTTTTTAAGTTATTTTCAGTAAGGAACAAAAAAGTGAAGTACAGTGAAGAAAACTGATGCAGTCCTTTTATCTTGTTAGATTATTGTTCTATCCTGAAACGTCTAAGGAGTTTTTATTGCTTCTGTATAAAAGAGCAGTGAGCCATGCTGAATTCTGGGTCCTAGTGCAAAATTCCAGAAAGAGAATTTGGCTCAACTTGGATCAAGGGCCCTTATGATTCCCAGCAAGTGAAGAAGAGAGATGATAGTGTATGAATCTAGCTTCTATGCCTTCTCCCAGGTGGTTTGGGAGGTTGAGTAGAAAATTTCCCAGGAAAGGGATGCTAAAAAGAAAATCTTTATTCTATAGACATACTTAAAAAAAAAAAAAAAGTCTGAAAATACAAAGTTAGCAAGCTGTAGACTAATGGTATTCTTACTTAAAGTTGGGACAACCAGCGGCACCTGGCTGGCTCAGTCAGAGGAACATGCAACTTTGACCACAGGGTCATGAGTTTGAGCTCCACGTTGGGTATATATAATTAATTTGGTACAACTACCCGGGAAATGAATTTAGCATTCATAATTTTATAAAGTGCATATCCTAAACTGCATTGTTTTCACTTTGAAAGCATTTTAAGAAAAGTGCATGTGTGCATCATGGGGCATGTACAAGCAGAAGTAGTACTTGAATATTTGAAACATAGGCACCAACCTGTGCCAGCTCTAACTAATTAGGATGGTCATACAGAGGCACAGCAGCTGATAACCAAGTTTGTGTACAAGAATGCTCATAGCTTTCATAGAACAGAATTCCATACAACAATGAAAATGCTTTACAATGTCATGCAGTTGCATGTTAAAATCTTAAACTATAAAGGATACAAAGTATTAAATTTACAAACAAAATCTTTATTTAAGGATACTAAATAGTGAATCTTAAGGGAATAGGAAAAACAAAAGTCACCTCTTCAGGAAAGTAAGGGAGGGAGGAAGAGCATATAGGATCTCAACAGTATTGTTTATGTTCTATTTCTTGGATGTTAGCTAGGTTCATGCTTTTTTGGTTAGTAGTGGCCTATTATGCTCTGCCTGCATATATGTTACTATATATATTCTTTTGTACATATTAAATACTCCATTCTTTAAACCATGTATGCAACCCATTTATGTAAAATTGTATCTATATGTACACATAAAAATAACTTTATTTAAAAAAAACAGCTGCTTAATAAGATTGCAAAACTCAGAACTTAAGAAAGTGCTGCAGGGGGCACCTGGGCGGATCAGTCGGTTAAGCAACTGACTTGGGCTCAGGTCATGAACTCAGGATTTGTGAGCGAACCCCATGTTGGGCTCTGTGCTGACAGCTCAGAGCCTGGAGCCTGCTTAGGATTCTGTGTCTCCCTCTCTCTGTCTCTTGGTCCCTCCCCTGCTTGTGTGCTCTCTCTTTCTCTCAAAAATAAACTTCCTTTAAGTCTTTAAAAAAGAAAGTGTTGCAGGAATTCAAGAATGGAATAGGGTCCTGCACTTATTAATTAGATGATGGACTAATGCCTTAAGCTGAGTCTTAAAGGATGCATATCATGTAGAAAACTTAAATGGAAGTTTTAAAAAGAGAGTACATTGCATGCCAGCTCAAAGAAGAAAGTTTTTGTTTTTTTAAGAGGGTCTTTTATTTATTTTTAATTTTTTTAATCTTTATTTATTTTGGTAGTGTGAGCAGAGGAGGGCCAGAGAGAGACAGAATCCAAATCAGGCTCCAGGCTCTGAGAACTCACGAACCACAAGATCATGACTTGAGACAAAGTCTGACGCTTAACCGACTGAGCCAACCAGGTGCCCCTCAAAAAAGAAAGTTTAAGACATGCTCAGAAAAATGTATGTTACTATGTCTGGAGTCTGGATAATAGTGGGCGATATAGTTAGAAGGTAGCGTGAGGACAAACTGGAGGCAATGCAGACAGTACAGGGAATGATCAGGCCATGGGCAAATCATCAGTAATATTTTAGTGAGCAGGTAACAAAGCCATGCATTAGGATGGATGAAAAGAGGAAAAGGATTGTAGACAGTAATGCAAAGGCTGTTTAGTTAAATGCGTATTGAGTCATTATCAGCCAGATGCCAGATCAAATGGAGGCAAGAAGGTAACTAACAACACTTACTGTGTGCCAGTCCACTACTGAACAGTTTACCACAATATCAAATTTGTCCCTTAGGCTTACAAAGTAGATGGTATCATCCCCCCTTTACACTTAACTGAGGCATACAGAGTTAAATCATTTGCCCACATTCGTATGGCTAGTAAAGTGGAAGAGCTTGAATTCAAACCAGGCCTGTGACTCTAAAGTACATTTTCTGTGTCATGGGCCCAACATAGTCAAAAACCCAAGAATGAGAACACTTGAGAAGACCTTGCTGGTCTTAACCCTTAACTTGAAGCCAGAACCTAAGTGATAAGCTTCTTTCCCAATAGCATTGTTAACATCTATGTATATTTGCTGATGTTTGTGTACAGATTTTACTTAAGTAAAAAATTCCTGTGTGAAGATTTGGGGATCCTAAGGAGTACCCTCTCCTAACTGTACTTTGCCTTTGCATTATATATATGCATCTCAGGTGCCACAACTCCTTATTCCTTATATTTTAGTTATTTGTGTCTGTATCTATCTAGAAAGTCCTAGAAGGATGGGGCCGTTGTTGTACTTATTATTGTGCCACTCTCCTTGTCTCACGTGTAACAGATATAGTGGACATACATGGTCTTTGTAAACATTCTTTACACAAGGCCGGAATCTAGTAATCCCAGTAAACTGCTTTGGGGGAAAAAAGAAAAACCAGGGAAACCAGAGGAATGAGGCTTAAAGCAGTCATTTTCCTAGGAGAATAAATATTGCAGGTTTTCACAATATTGATGCTTCTTGGTCCATTCCCCCATTTAAAAGTCAAGGGGGAAGGTGAAGTCATTCGTAAGGAAAAATGAGTTCCCAGACTGTGCTGTCTTTCTAGTTGGAGGTGATTTTGCCCTCATCTTGCTATGGTGAGAGCCTAAGAAAGAAGGGAACTAACATACTAATTCTTCAGGGCTGCTGAGCAACTAATTGCTGGGAAGTTCCACAAATAGGCAAGGCCACATTCTTTTTAGGTGTAATAATTGTGGTTGCTGAAAAACCTGGAAGCAACTCAAATATCAGAGTGCCAGATCAAATTAAGGAGGAAAGAACGGTTAAGGGTCCATCCATCCTGGAGTATTCTGCATTCAATAAAAACTTAGAAAGATTGTAGCGACATGAAAAAAAAAAAGCCATGATATGTTAGGGAGGGGATAGGCAGCAGGTTATACATTAGGTGGAACGGAAGTGAAGAGGAAAGGATGTCAGGGAAAAACTTATAAAGCTATGAAGAATGCTTTATTTATTCAATTCAACAGACATTTACTAAGCACCCTCTTCATCGCAAGCACCTGTCCAAGGGCTAGGATGAGGCAAAAATGAAAAGGATCCTGTAGAATTTACAGCTTAAAACAGATTTAACGGAAAAGTGCAGTATTACCCCTTGTCGCAAAGAGCCACGGTATTTACATATTTCTTTTTTAGTTTAAGTGGTGCCTTCCTGTTCATATAGTTGTTTTGGTATAGCAGTGATTGCATGGGCATAATAATGACTGTTGCAAAGTTCACCTCTGATTCTTCGTCTTCCTATTATTGACATCTCTCTTTGTCGCGTACCTGCTAGTGTTTGTGTGCAAGACATCACGCTTGGTGCTGTGAAGTAGAAATGAGTTTGGGAAGACTGGCAGTTCCAGCCCCGCAGGGCTTCATCATCTAACTGGAGACCTGGTACAGGGCTCGGATGCAAGCCAGACTTGGAGGAGCGGCCAAGGGAAAGGGGCTAAATTCGGAGACCAGAAGAGACCTGGGAGGGTGGTGGCGTTCTGCCAGAGTCCGGCCCCAAGGGTAAGCAAGGCCTGGTAGAAGTTGGCTGGGCGGCACGGAAACCGCACGCAGCAGGTGCAGCGGACGCTGGAGCTGGAATCCCCCAGCTGGAGCCGGGAGTACAGCGCGCGCTACCGGGCTCCGCCCCGCGGCGGCGGCTCTGTACCCTGATTGGCTCGCGCCGGCCTCGCTCACGGTTGGCGGGAGGTCTCGGAGCGGGTAGCGCAGCTGCGGGAGCGAGTGGCGAGCAACCGCCTGAAGCGTGCGGAGGGAGTCTTTCCGGCGCCCAGGTCCCGGCTCCCCAGCCCCAGGTTGTGGCAGGTATCCGCTTGTGCCCGGGCTTCGGGCCTCGCCGGCCACTCTTCAGTTCCGGCTGCGCCCCGTCCTTCCATCCCCCTCGCACCCGGCCCCGCCGCCCACTGGGTGTGAGGCTGCGGCGGCGTCCCGGCCCCCTGCCCCCACACGCTTCGGCGCGTGAGGCTCCTCAGGCGCCCTGGCCGCGACAGCACCACACACCGCCCGCCCCGGCGCCTCGGTCGCTCTGTGGGGACCGCGGAGGGGC